>NW_020210085.1:335617-486437 GCF_003070985.1 Temnothorax curvispinosus
TGTGCGTGAACCTCGGTTCGCGTGGAAAGTGTATGCGTGAACTATTTCGGGACTACCGCACCTCCCCCGAAAGCACGGGGGGGGGGGTGTGCGTGAACCTCGGTTCGCGTGGACAGTGTATGCGTGGAGACAGTAGGTTCCGCCCCCCTGCGGGGAGCTCCACTTTTTTCGGTAAAGCAGAGTATACAGCAGAGTATATAAACTAATATATTTGTACTTTGTGTATGATTTTATAGTTGTTTACATTACTTGAGAGCTGTTTTGGTTTGTTTCGCGTGGAAAATGTATATGCGGAAACAATAAGTTAAAAATGTTAAAAAAGTTGCTAAACTTTGGAGTCGCAAAAAATCCTTTTGGTATATGTGTTTTCTATCTAAAAGGAACCTATTCACAAAGTTTCACCTAAATCTGAGCATGGACGTTTTCAGAAGTACAGCCTTCAATTTTGAATATATTCCTGCATCTTTGGGATATTTTGTCGTGAGATATTTTGCCAGGGGATATTTTGTCATGGGATATTTTGCCAGGGGATATTTTGACATGGGATATATTGTCGCGAGATGTTCTGTCGCTGGGATAATAAGACCGGGATATTTTGTCGCGGGATGTTATGTCCGGGATATTTAGACGTGACACCGCACCGTCCTGACTGACCGACTGACTGACTGACTCATCAACGCCCAGTCCTAAACCTAAAAAACATGAAATTCAGTATTTTTTTCGCACTTCCGTGGGAATCATAAGTAAAAACTCGATTGTGCCTTAAAAGCTCTACGGTGTCCGCGCAGTGTCAACATAGGTTTTATTGTACCAAAAACGTATCATTTTTCGAGAATTTTACTTACTATCTGTAAAGAAACAAGTTAAAAAAACTGAAAATAATAGATATTATCTGATTCTTTTAGCATTTGTTAAGTATAAAACAAAACGACGTTGACGTGTAATAAGTCCAAAAAATCAAAACTTGATTAATTGTCGCGTTTCTAGTCTTTCGATCAGCTGTATGCGACATGAACATGTGGCAACGCCGCGCCGCACCGTGTAGCATAAGAGCTTCGACTGTGAAGTCAAATCTTGAACTGTTTACATTATCAATAAATTGATACAATAATCAAATAAAAAGTAACAATATAAAACCAGTATATTATACCAGTGTTTAGAACATGTGCATAAAAAAAGATTTTTTTTTTTTTTAATGGATCTTATATCGACTCATACGGTACTAGCCGAACCACCTTAAGCGCGCTCGTAAATGCACGCCAGAAAAAAGAAAGAAAAGAAAGGAGAAGAAAACGCGACCACCGACTACAGTCTATAATACTCGCTATCTAGCGATTATGCGGTTTTAATCTATCTTTAAACACGTTTCAAAGAAGAATAACGTATCGTTCGTGAATTCGTCCGTGTGAATTTACACAAGAGAAGAGATACATTGTCATGGAGGGCTTTGCATAGCGACCGGACTCTTATGTGTGTATCTCGAGACTAGCCGAGACCACGCGCGTCGAACATAAGATGCATGGCTACCAAATTCACCGTATAATTTTCCGATTTCTCGCGCTGGCAGACGAAAATCTTACCGGCAACGAGAGACTTCGCCGTATAAGGGATGTAAATATTTACGTAGGCGCGCCGCCCGCACACGTACGTAAGATACCGGAAGATCGACGCGGGAGGAGAGTTTCAACAAGATTTTGCGCGGCTCGCTGCCTCCGCTAATCGGATATCTCCCTCCGCTAGCGCGATACGTTTACAATAGTCGCGAGCTTTTGTACGTTATTCTGCTGCATCTTTCTAAAGTCCAGCGGGGGTGTTAAACGCGCAAATAAAAAATTTATATAATAGGACGTATCGGTGTGTCGTTATTAATGCGTTAAACGTAAAGTAAGGTATCGATTGCCATTTCAGGGCACCGACACTCATGCGTTATTCAACGACCCGAATCACCTTTCCATCCTATTCGATACCTAGTTACAATACTGTGAAATCCGTCGCGGGAATTCGTAAGCATTCTGCGAGGTTCCGCCAGTCCCGTCGCGCTAATCGGATATCTCGACGACTCGATGCATTAGAGACACACGTGGCACATGCGTTAAATGTATGTATAATGCACGTGAACGTAATTTGCAAGTGTCTGCAACCTAGCGTGATGTATCTGAGGCCATTCGCTAAAGACAAAATACTTTGAAAACACTAGAAATTTAACAAAAACAGAAAAATAATAGACGTAGCAAAACCTCTTTTATATCATCTTTCTCTTTTAATCATAGAATGTATTACAATAACATTGGAGAATCATGTTATGTTCCTTCTCTTCACTTTAATCTTCATATTGAAGAACTATAAAGACTATGTATTCTATATAATCACATAATATTACGCTACATAAAATATTGACGGTTGAATATCTTGTTAAGACATTGGGCGATATTAATCGCGTAAAAGCATTTCTCGTAAATCGCTCGAGTTATCCGGTTGTCCAGTTATTCGATTGGATTTTGTGACGGGGTTTTCCGCGAAGCGGCTGGATTCAGTCGCTGAAGAAATGCGTGTGGCGTCTTCTTCGACAGCGGAGCTCACGGACGATCTATAAGGTACCGGAGAAACGATCGGTATAGCAAGGCGGTGTAGTAAGACCGGTTCTGAGAGGGTCCACAGGCTCTCGCCGGCGCGCGGCGCGGCGAGTAGCGGGAACGTCGTAACTTCGTACAGCTTTGCGGAGGCAGGCTGCTCTCTATCGTAAAGCGAGCTAGACGGTCTAAGGGCTTTGCCTTACGAGGGATCCTGCGTTTGTGATAGACTTCGGATGCTTGCGTTTACAAGAGCTTATTCGTGCTCGAAGGAGAAACCGTGGCCGGCGCGGCGCGTCTGGAAAGTTACGTTCGCGTTCGCAAGGCCATCAGATATACACGAGAATCTCACGTAGATAGGAAATAACACGATTAATTTGAATAATTGATGCCCCCTCAAAAACAATGATATGTACATAGATCGCGTGGTGAATTATCACGTTATTCCCGATGTCCGTTTGAATTGATCCATTTTAAAATCACATTCCCGCAGCGATTGCAGCGATATTGTCACTGAAATGGCGTGCTTTCCGTGCACGAGGAGACGTTGAACGGATCATAGCTGTCGGATGGCCGATGGCTCTCCAGGGATACGCCACGTAGCCGTAGCCGTATTCAGGTACATAAGTGGCCACCTGCGTGCGCCTGTATGTGTGTGCGACGACGCGGGTTGCAGCGTTGCAGCGAATGGATAGTATGGGTACGCGTGTTGGGCGTACTCGAGTGTTGGTGGACCAGGTACGGGCTGGCCGTGCTAAGTAAATATATTTAAGGCTGTAAGTGGGTGGCCGTAAGAGAACGCACGAACCAAGTTGAGTGCTTCTTGCGCGGCAAACGCAGAACCGAGCCGATGCACATGCATCAGTGAAACAAAACGGACGGTCCAGGGAGCGATAACCTCGCGCGATCTTTCAATTTCGATCGAATGCCAATGACTCTCGACACTCGACCTTTGTCTTTTACCGGCGCCGCGGCGGAAAGTTTTCCTTTGAGGAAAACGAGCGCGAACCTCCCGCACAGTCTTCGCGAAAATCGCTCGCTGAAATCGTCCGAGCGATCGATCGACAAATCGCGTGCGATTTGAGTTTCATTAAACGAAAATTAAACGAGAAGCAGAAAAAGGTAAAATAAATAATCGTAAAAGATGGTCCTTCTGTCGCATATACTAATGGACCTTTTTGCACCGCGCCTTTTCTGTGTAGCGGTGGAGTGCCGGTGAAAGGTGACACGCCTTTCGTTTCGTTTTCTTCTCACCCTCCTATACATGCTGTCTTTTAACGGCGATAGACGATGATCGATCTGTCGATAAAATTCTAAAGAAATCATCCGGGGGAAATCACTGGCTCCGGACCGATAATTACAATGTTTGTAAAATAAGTCGATAACGATAAGTCGAAAATGTACTCGCTCATCTTGGTATTGGTCTCGTATTTTAAATCACGTCACAGATAACAAAATCTGAATATATAAATATTCAGACGCTCCAAACGTTCACGGTTCTTTACGTCGCTATTAATAAACTTTCTCGGAGACGCGCACTTTGATCGTTACCAGGCTTTTCCCACTGAATTTAATCCGTTATCGCATTACGTAGACGCATTCCCGGGTAATCGTCGGGCCAAGAAGGTCCCCGAGCAAATGTGTTTATCGGTTTTAAAGAGCGGGACGGTAAAGAATGAGAGTTGACGTTTGCACGAGGGAGAGTAGGTAAACGAAAAAGGGGAAAGGTATAAAAGGAGGCTCCCGGGAGGTCGAGGAGTAAAGGTGGAGTAGATAGCAAGAAAATTAATCGCCCTTCTTACTCCTCGTCGCTCGTCGCCCGTCATAGTTGTTGTCGTCGTCGTCATCCACCGTAGTTGCAGTGCTCTTCCTCAACGCGTCGCGATTCTCGCGCGACCGTTTATTCAATTTTGCCGAGCGTTTCCGCGAGATTTTAATTTTTATCCTCGTACCGGGAATAATTCTGGCGTCCGTCGTCGCAAACTCTCACGACGATTATTTTATGTACCTATATATACTTGAAACCGATACGACGTGCGAATTGAATTTTTCAGAGGGAGAAAAAAAAGTATCGTATACGAGTACGCCAATCGAGGCGTTTTCGTATTAAATGCCTATGAATAGACGTAAAAATTTTCGCCACTCACTCGACTCGGGGATGTTCAAAAATCGATAATGCCTTTCGGATAATTCCACTCGCGGGAGAATTGTGCTTTTCAATTCGTTTTACGCGCGGGGAAAATCGCGGAATGCGAGAGAATTCGACTAGCCGGAATGCCACGAGAAAGCGTACGAATCTAAATGAAAAATGCATCTTATGCAGCCACAGCGCGTGGAAGCCACAGATGTGTACGAGGGCTTCGGATGCTAATGCAATCGATCTATCTTGCTCTCTTTTCACACTTTCCTAAAATAAATCTCATTTCATAAAGTAAATCGGAAAATGGTCTTGAACAAATTACTTCGGTGCTTTAAATTTTATATACATATATACACATACACGTATACGTATACACATATCTACTTAAAAGACATTTAATTTCCTAAAAGCATCTAGTATGTTTAAAACATTTCGTATCTGAGAGTGTATCGTATTATCCCGCGCAAATGACCACCTTAATTTAATTAGTAGGCGTTGTTAAACCCGCCACGTCGATATCAAATTATTGCCGAACGTAGTACAGATTCGCAAGTGTTTTCGTAAATAATTTGCCCGCCGGTTGTTATGATACGCATACACTATATATATACGCTGCGAAATCGTTTATTGCTTCGCGTGTAGTGGATTATGTCGACTCGTAATATTAATTACCGCAAGATAAAATACAACTAGCAGCGAAACGTTATTGGTAATCAACTGCGGCGCATACGGGACACATTTACGAACGCATTAACGGTGCGCCCCCGGGGAATTAATATCCTCGCGTCGCGTCTCGGAAATATTTCCGTTTACAATAAATTCCAGGGGCAACGGCGGCGGAATTCCTGCCGAGTCCGGGACCCAGGCCGGAAGTCTAAATGAAAATCGCCCGGCTTGGTCTACGTCTACGGCTTGGTTGCCGGCGAGACTCTGCGAATAGCGGTCGCCAGTCACGCGCAATATGTTCCGACAAATAACTTGTAGGATCGTAGAATCGCCCGCGGCAAGATGAAGATTCGGCACGATACATGGCACGAATAAGCGGTATATATTCTCTGGATAATATCGACTAGACTATTCCAGATAACTCGTACGTCGCGCGTCGACTATTAATTGGCGGCTATCTCTAACGAAACACGTAATAAGGACATCTTCATACTCGATGCGGATTGAATTCACCTTATTAATCTTGAGAGAACGTAAATAGATGTTCGAAGGAAAAGAAATTGGGTCTTCCTTATATTTAACGGGCGGATTGTCCTTTATTAATTCATTGCCGTTCTAATATCGGAATACCTCGGGCCACATTGCGCCATCGAATGCAATCATGCGCATACGTGATGCCGAATGCCTTCTACCCCAGAATCGCAGATATCCCGTCGACGGGATACCGCAAAATGCGTGCTTTCGTGCGCTTGCGTATTGATTGCGCTAAAAAAGAGATGTACCGACAGCGATCAACACAGCTCCAAGACCCAGAGATCTAATTTTCCAGGAACCTAAAATGTTCTATACGTATCTAGAGATCTTAGAAATCATGTCCTACGTATAAGATGTGAGAATCTAAAAATCTGCATTTTTAATAGCGACCAGGTCGTCAACCGAGTTGCCCGGGCACTCACTACAGAAAAGCAAAAGTATATAAAAATGCGTCCTTTATGAAATACTCCGAGGCGTCTGTCTCTATAGAAATCTCTACGGAGAGATTGAAAATTCCATTTTAAATCTATAGAGAAAAAGAGGGACGACATTTCCGCAGACTTTCCAAAAGTAAATAAAACGCGACTCGAACTGTGTAATATTCCAAACGAAGAAAACAAACAGGGATAGAAGCGTCGCCGTGCAAGTGGCACAGCCCTCCTAATTACGTCCAAGTTTAACATTTCGTCGTAATTAAATGAACCCCGCGATTAACGAACGAGCAAAACTGGTCTCAGCCGTGGGAAAGCCCGTTATAAATTGAAAGTAAAGCACTCTGATAACTTGACTATCGCGGTCCATGACACCAAGTACACACGGATAATTTAAAGATTTGATCCACGCCAACATCATAGTAATACAATGTCGTCAATCTACAAGATTTAATAATAACGATTCAAGTATGTACAGTTCCACGATACTTCGCGGAAGCGTAATCGACGTTATTCTATTCCAATAAATCGTTGCGGATCGTTTCGTAATTTGCCCGTAATCTGTTATCAAAAATAACTTAAGCGACGTCAAACGCAGGGCAAGTCGTATAAATCTCGTGAAATCGCTGGCGACACTTTCTGATTTCGCTAAAAACTTGGTGCGCCGAGATAAACTTTACGCCCTCCCATATATCCGTTTGTGCATGCGCACACACACACACACGCACACATGTACAAACACGTCTATGCGCGTTCGTGCATAAATAACGTCGACACAAATTGTATTATGAAATGCAAGCGAGGTCAATTAAAGATCGCCCGCAAAATGGGAAATTCTTGGAAACTCCGCAATGTACGAGCAATATAAATGCGCATTCGATTTGCCGCGTCTCCACGACGACCTCGCCCGACCCCGACGAAGAGATTCTTCGATATTGGCGTTTACTCCGATCGCTTGAATTAATATAGGTCGCACCGGCCGAAAGATAAAGGAATATTATCACTGCCAATCCGGTTTCATTCACGATTCCCCCATCATATTCTTCTCCCTCTTTTATATCTTTTTAACACTCGCGTATCTTACCATTACCAAACAACATTAAATTATCGACACTCGATTATCTCAGATGTGCAACGCTAAAGGCCGTGGCACATAGAAAAACTTAAGGCCATTGCACGTAACAAAGTTTTAGTTTTAATCGTAAGGCCGTAATGAAATAGATCGCGCACACTCGATTATTCTTCAAGCGCGAGAAAAATAATCGACTGTGCGTGATCTATTTTCTTACGGCCTTACGATTACAACTAAAACATTGTTACGTGCAATAGCCTTTCAGTTTTACTGCTTAAGTTTTTCTATGTGCCACGGCCTTAAACCTCTAGTAAGAATGGTTGCAAGATTTGTTAAATGTTGAATTAAAGTGCGAGATAAGTGGAGATGCATCCACTATTCAACATCGCAGCGAGAATGACGCTCCGCTATTAAGCAAGAAAAATAGAGCGAGAAAGCTCGCCCAAAAGATCCTCTTACCTTCGAACTCTTCGAATGTCGAGAACGAAACGAAATCTCATCTTGAAGGACGCAAAAGAACGAATTCAATTCCGCGCGTTAGTCTCCGTCGGCGAAGCCCCTCGCAGCGCAACGCAAAGCGGAAATTTTCCTTTCTCGACGCTGCATATTCCGGTCGCGCTCGTTTTTTCCCTCGCGCTTATTTCGAATTTTCCTTCCTCTTGAGGGATCTTGGAGCGAAACGGAAGGACCCGACCCGACGGTTGACTGGTCTATTCGACCGAGAAAAACGATAATCGCGTGGACTCTCGCGGTAAAGTATCGAACGGAGAGGACGAGTACTTCCACTATGCATCCTCCCCCGTCGATGGAAAATTCTCGAGCCGAGGTAAGCAGTTACGATCGTTCGGTAAACTGCCGCGGACCACTTTGGCGGAACAATTTTACGACCGAAAGCGGACGAAAGGGAGAAATAAAGCGAGAGGGACCAGGAAGGCCGGATAAGGCGATTTCGTTACTCATGCCAACGAAATAATGTGCATTAAAACCATCACAGACACGCGCGAAAGAATTCTCATACATATCCATCTGTACCTTAGAGATAAAGAATCGTATGTCCATTTTTGAACATTTCAAGAAAACAAGGTTTAAAGTTTTAAATAGAAAAATGAGTTTTTAATAAAGTAATTTAACTCTGACATATATTTAATAGTACAACTGCCAACACGTTGTACCTGCTTTAAAACTTAGGTATTAAAACTTTCAATATGACTTTTTCTAAACGTTATATCTTAGAAACTAGTAATAATAGTCATAAGACGCTTTACCATTATACAATTTAAGCTCCTGTTATATTGAAAAGTATATTTCGACAAAAACTGGAGATACGATCCTTTACCTCTAAGATACAGATATACATTTCCCGTTTCGTAGAGAAAGATGTAACAGATTAAACATAACTTAATTATAACGTTTTATAACTCCTGTTATACCCGCGCGATACATTTAGTCGCGCCCGTTTTCCTGTGCTTAAAAAAAAAAATGCGTCTATCGGTGCGGGCGAATATCATTGTTACACCGATAGAATTACAGATCGATGGCACTTCGTAAAAAAATGGGTGATATATCGGTAGCATGGATCGCGGATGACGAAACGAATTATCTCCATGTTTTGTTTACAGCCAATGGCTACGACGCCGCCAGTTTTTCATCCGCGACTGGCGAATTTTCCCCGATCAACCGCCGTCGGCCGACGCGATGCATTTTCGGGGTGAATCGTAACGTTCTGTCGTTAAATTTTATCACCGGTTAGCAATTTTTATTCGTAAACAACGGTTTAAATTGCATGTAAAATACCGTTACGGCAGTGGCGTAGTGCAAACATGGCTCTTATTAACCCTCCGTCTGTATACGTGGGTCTATGGCGTCCGAGCCAAAATAATATCTACTCGTAACTGTAAAACTTACGAGCCTGCCAGAAAATATTAAATAAACGATGATTATCAAAATGACTATAAAATCGTCAACTACAATGTAGACAAACTTTGTGACGTTTTTCAGATATTTTAAAATACTTTAAATTAGGGAAAACTATAATCGTCAAACGTGACAGACCCACCTATACACTCCGAGGCGCGAGGGTGCAAAAAAACGTATACAGACGGAAGGTTAATGACCGCTACTCACGTTTTCTGCTCGGATATGCCATGAAGAAAATTTGATTTCCCTTCCACGTAAAATGTTGACTTACCTAAAACAGAAAAAGAGAAATCGATATGAAATATGGACGTAGATAAAAAGTTAAAAAAAAGAGAGAGAGAGAGAGAGAAAGAGAGAACATACTTAAAGATCGCTTTAAAATCTTACAAGGTCGCGAAACCTTCTTACGGCGACGCTGAAAAATGGCCTTCTAAAGTTTCGCCACATATATGGCGGACGCATTGCGCCTCTAACATTATTATAAAAATTGCACAAGTTTGGATAGGCCGATAGCACGGCAGCCGAGCCGACCTGGCCGCCGCGAGCGCGCTTGTACTTAATCGAAGAAGGACGAGCCGGCGGCGCGGCGTGGCGCGGCACGGCGCGGCGCAGCCATTTCCATAGCAATTTCTATTCTATTTCCGTTGACGTGGCAATGGCGTTCAATTATAGACTGCAATATTGAGAGGCACGTTTTCCCAATAACTGCACCGGCTCTATCAATATCTCTTCGGCAGCGGCGGTGGCGCCGGCGTACGCCCTTACCACGCATACGAATTCATTTTCCGCCCCCCTTACCTTTCGACCTCCCTTCGACGCCGCGCATTCCCTCGTCCCTCTGATAATTATCGCACGGATCGGTGAAGCGAAAATCGGGTTGGGGAAAAAGAACGCGCGGCTCCCAAAGGAGTAAAGCGACCGGTCCCGTCCGCATCGCGAAAACGATTGTAACGTCATGCATTTTTCACGTAATCCTTTCCCGAAGTTCGCGAGAGCACCGGAACACGTTTTCACAAATCCGGCATTGCTCGTTCCATTTCCGATTTTTCGACTATTCCGACAATATTTGCCCGGCGATATTCCACCAAGTCCCGGAGTCCGTACCTAGTTTCCGCCTTGTTGTATCTTCGCAGTTACCTTCGCCGTGTCGCGCGTTCTTTGAAGTTAAAATATATGCGAAGCGATTTTGTCTTACTCTCGTCTTGCCCCCTCATTCGCCGTTTCCTCCTCGTCGTTTCGCCTAATTATCCTCTTCTGGCGAGAAACGAAGAAGCAAAGCGAGTGCAAAGTACGGATTCGTGCGCCAAAGTTTCCAAGTCGCTCGGAACCTTAGCGTTTTGTTTGTTACTTAACGGGAAACGTTGGACAAACTTCTCTCTCTCTCTCTTACTTTTCGAAAGCGACACACTCGTGAATTTCTCGAATTTACCGACGAAGTCGCGAGATCGTTAGTGCGCGTACTGTACACTCAAATCGCTGTCTTCTTACAATTTCGACTATCGCGTCGTAAGTTAGGTGCCTTTACGTTCGATAAATTAATGGGCGACAGTCGGGCGCGATTCTTCTCGAATGCTCAATCACGTTCGACGATCTGATTTCCCGACAATCGCTGGATTCCATCCATTATCGATGGTACTTGACGTGGACCATTACATAATTGCGAGTTCTCCCGCGGGTGAACGAGAGGAGAGCGAAGCGCTTTTCCGCGCGATTGATCAATAAGATGTGTATTGGGTTATGCAAATATCGATATCAAAAAATTGAGTCCTCTCTCGCTCGTGGGATATACACGAAAAATACGTTCGATCCACACCCGATTCATTCCACTCGGATTATCCTATTTGCAAGAATATTTCATTCGTAGTATCCGGCACTCGACCGACATTATTTCGCGTTACGTTATTATCGCGGATTGGGAGACATAAATAATTTCTCACGCCGATAGAATACCAATGTTCTCTAAATAATGCGATTCTGCTAATGGGACTTTAAATGATCTTAATTTATCAAAAAACGATTTTTAAGACGTCGGAAGAAGAAAAAACGCTTGTTATTCGCGTTGGAAATTATGTTCACGAGCCAGTCGAGCATTATCTTCTTCCACAAGTCATAAAATGCAAAATGCATCATTAATGCAGGACACGTTTCCGCGCAAGCTACCGCACAAGCTCGTTCTCTCTCTCAGAAAAAAAAAGGTATTAGTTTCTCAGCTAGCTTCGCGAAGGTCAACACTGCGTCTGAACGAGACCGTTGTGCCGGTCAGTTGGTGCATGCTGAATTAGTGGTCTGTTATACGACCGACTGCATTCAAATCATTAAATTCAGCGCTGGAAAAAAAATCAACTGAGACAGAACAGGAGAGACGGAGAAGGGTTTATCGGCTCTCTAAGGCGAATGGATCGACCGTTTAGAGTTTAGATCACGAAAGTCTGGCGTGTACGAAGTACGAAGATCTCACATTAAATATCCTCGCAGAGTTTGAACAAATTCGAGTAAGAGTAAGAACCTCGACACATATCCTCGCGTAAGCACGAGTTTTACATACGTAAGATCCTTGCACAAATCAGGAGGCCGTGCATACGTCTAAAAGAACTGGGATCTCGGTAGTTTGTGGAAAATTCATACGTACACGCTTCGCTTTAAATCCGCGACGCCGTCTGGAAAATTCGTCCCGCATAATAGCCTCGGGTAATAATAAAACATACATAGGGCCAAGTGGAGAAAGTGTGACGGAGGGTAAGGAGAGGGGGATCGTTCAAGTACCGGGAAAAGCACTCGTGCAGACTGACGGACCGTGGAATAAAATAAAGCGCGATATTACGAGAGACACCGGCAGATAACTATACGACATCGCATATAACGGCATAATTCATGAAGCCTGCCCATACCGCCGGCGCCGCCTCCGCGTCGTGTACTACCACAACTGCGTTAAGCGATTCCGTTCGCAAGTGTCTCAGACTATTTTGCGTTTACGCCTCGGGCCATTACCATTTTTTTTTTTTTCACGAGGGTTTGACAAAGCGTAGCGAAGCGAGGTGGGTGTCGGCTGCATTAAACGACGGAATCAGAAGAAACGCCCGCGACGCCGCGTCGTAAGTTCGCGTTGGCAAACGACATTACGACAGTTCTCGGCGACTTCATCGAGAGTTTGTCGCGCGTTGGGCGCCGGTAACTGCATAAACCTCGCGGAACTCGCGTAAGAGAGGACACAAGAATTGCACGCCGGAAGGAGAGAGAGAGAAGAAGGAGCGATTCAATAAAACGCAATTCCGCATGGTAAGCGGCGCGAGCGATAATCGGGTACGAGACTGTGACTGCGATATGGTCCTCTTGACTCGTACACTCATTTCGCCTTACGGTTCTAGAGTCCTTGATTCGAGGATCTTGTCAAAGGGCACAAAGGATGAAAGAGTCGAGGAACAATACGCATCCTAACTCACCCCCGCCCGTCCTGCCCGCGCTCCAGAGATACACTGAAATTAATTATATCCGTGGGTGTACGTGACAAAGGGGAAAGGTTGTAGAGGAACGGAAACTCCGGAATGGAATATGGAGGAGCGGGCAAAAGTTAAAGAGAGAAATGGGAGGAGAGGGAGCGCGACGACGGGATGACGAGAGAAATGGAGGAAGCCGGAGAGTATTCGTGTAACGAGCCTTCCCTATGTGCGGCAGGAATGTGCGGGAGACAGTCTCGTTAATCTCTCGTCAAAACATATTGCGCGCGCTTAAAATCGCGCCGAGGGTGCAGCCCCGGCATCCTCCGCGACGCGGACGCTACGCGCGCTTTCTTTTATTTAGAAACAAAATATTTTAGAGCGCCTGACTCTCGCCGCGGAAATAAGAACAGCGAAATTAAAATTTTAGCGCACATGTACATACATCCGCGTAATAAAAAACGGCCTGTGTCTTCAATCATCTAAATGCATTTAATTTAATTAATGCGTGGAGCTCTTCTCTCTCGCGTGTCCAACTTATTGTTAGGCAAGGTGTGGCCGTTGAAGCGACAAGATTCACCCACGTATCGACCCACCGGATCTCTTCCGGTAGACTCGCATCGCGTTCGAAATATAACCCCGTCGCGTTTAAATATATATCGTAAAATACAAATAACGTCATTGTATACGAGTAGTACATTTATAAACGCTCTTTACTCTGTAATGCGACAAAGGAATTCGTGAAATCACCGTGTGGAAACCACAAGATGGATGAGTGCATAGCTTGATGATGATCACAGTGATCACAGTTCACTTATTTGTTAGTCGTTAAGGCACAGTCATCCACAGTTAGTCATCGCATGCATTACATCAACTTTAATGAATTCGCGTCACAGCGAGGTCGCGCATAGATTATTATTAGCCGCATCGATTTAACATGACTTATAGTTATAATGTCAAGTAAAAAAGGGCCGTAAAATAAAATGGAGAAAATGGAGCTTTCCTGCCGAACGAAATTTCACAGGAAAACGACGTTACTTTAATTTGCAATCGCGAGCATTCGCGCGTGTGCAACTCGTGCTCGTCGCATATGCCGTAACGTTAATTATTCGGGCGTCTGTAGCTTCCAAAGAGCCTGGAGTATGATACCGTTAGTAAGTGCGCGCTGGCTGTCTCGATTCCCTTTCCGAGGGTCACCAACATGCTCGCCCGTTGTACATGTGTGCGCGCGTTAAACGCACGTAACGCGTTTACGCAACACGACGCGACGACTTTCCACGTGTGGGCGCGAGTGGGTGCACCAGTGCTCGCAGGGAGGGATAGAGGTAGGTAGACTGGACCAAACATGGATGTTCAACTCTCGAGACGAGACTTATATCGGACGTTCCAAGCTGTGCGCTGCGGGATGGAGCGCGTCCAAGAGAAAGGCGATTAGCCTCGTTTTCTCGAAACCGTCAAACGTTCTTCTACAATAGTTCGTTGAATAGCTCGAGAGAAATGCATAGAGCCTTCAGCCTACATATGTATATATGTGGATTGTATATGCGATCGCGATGAAATAAGTCTATATAGAGAACGATTTTGTATGCGACCGACATAAAACCAATTAAGATCTGACTACTGCGCGTTTGCCGAGATCCAAAGTAATTTAAAACTATCTTATGGACGATCCGCTGGCTGGACAAAGGGGAGAGAGCATTCTCTGTTGAGGAAGAAAAGTTTACGGCGACAACGCGACTGCCTGTCCGGCAGCATTTCGCAATTACGTTACAATGGCGAAGTTGGCGAAAGAGCGCACTTCGGCAGTTCAGTTTTCAATTCTTATTTAAATTGTACGGAATAACAATGCGAACTCAACAACAAGTTTCGCCCGGTTGTCTAGTAAGCATATTTGCGCATCCCGGAACCGTCCTCTTAAAGCAAGGAGCATCCACTTTGAAGAAAAACCTGAGATCGTAACGTCGATTATTTCACCAAGTTTCAAAGGCGGCGCGAAGAAAAATTCCGTCCGTTTTGGCGTGCAAGATAAATATATTTATATGCATGCAAGAACGCGTGATATCTTATCCCCATAATGACAAACATGTAATCTAATCGGTTGTAAAACAAAACTTTAGTTACAAAGAACAAATAAGCTATCGTGTTCTCGGAACGAGAAAACTCGCCTGGCAACACAATTTTGCACGTATATATATACGAACGTGTATCTTGGTTCTTCGCCCACGGAACATTTAGCGAAATGAAATGATACCGAAACATACTTGTCTCGGCGTTACGCCAAGCGATCGAAAATCACTTCCTCCGTTTTTGTTCCGCTCGAGAAAATTCGAAGAATCTCGGTGCACCGAAGCGAGTTATCCTTATCTAGAAGTGGAAGGTCGTAGGCGGTTAGATTTCATAAGGAGAGATACGAGTAATTGTCGGTCGTGCCGCGCGACAGACTGTCGCGGTACGGGAAGGAAGAAACGAAAGTAGGAAAGTAGAGGAAGCAGATGAAAAAGAGAAAGAAAGAGAGACAGAGAGAAGCTAAACTGAATTGAAATTGAATGAGCGAGAGAAAAGCTCTCCGCGAATCGGAATTATTGCCGATATAATAATACCAGTACCGACAACGAGTCGCTGTATAACGAGGAATTCCCTCGGTGTATTAGAGCTATATAAACTCCAAGGTATATTCCTGAGTTGGCAACCGACAAGATACGTGCACGAAATACGAGGAAAAAATGAGATGGGAAAAAAGGAAGAGCCTGGAATTCGCGATAGAAAATGCTTGAAACATTCTGTCGACTGCAATACGACGGTATCGATATATCCTCAAATTTTATCAGTCGGATTTAGAAATCGACGAACAAGAGAAGCGTAAAAAGGAAATCCGCTAATCTGCCGAAGGACTGTTGTGAGACATTTGAATGAGAATAAGTATAACTGCAACAACTATTTAAAAGAAGCTCGATGCACGGAACAAGTATCGAGTGCATAAAGTTTTAAGATTTCCATGTACAAAGACGAATGTAGAGTAGTTGTATTAATATCTCGTATAATAATATTATTGTATAATAATAGTTGTATCAAAATGATTATACGCCAGTTATTATCGATCCAATTTTTCATTCTCTGACATGGAAAGAAGAGCAGCGTGAAGAAAATGAAAGATAGGCGCAGGGAAGGAAACTTGGACGGCGTTTTCTAATCCATCTTAACGTTGGCCGTTTCATTATTTCGCATCTTGACATCCCTCAAAGGACGCTTAAAGCCGCCCCTTGATGTACCAGACTCAATAAACGGATGAAGGAACAGGATGATGCCCGGCGATATGCAAAACGCAACGCCCGCCGGATCTGTCGCATAAATATGCATTAAACGCGTCTGGGCACACGTTGCATTAGTTTCGGGCAAATTATTTAAAATCAAAGCGGCGCGATTGTTTTATTCGCTATCGTGGTATCGCATTCGGAATTCTGCAAGCAAAATTGGGGCGAATTCTTTTGGGATGACCGCTTTATCGAAACACGAGTCGTAGCCGAGCGTAAAACTCAAACGTAATCAGCGTAAAAATGATCCTGCGACTGAATCACAGATGAGTATTATTAAAAGCCTCTTTTCCGAGAGAGAGAGAGAGAGAGAGAGAGAGAGAGAGAGAGAGAGAGAATTTAGTATGAATGTACTTTGCTTAAGGTAAGATTCTTCATAATACGGGTCATAGCCCCTCGAACGTCATCCCGTCGCCAAGAGGAATTGCAAGCTCGGAAGGTAAGGAATGCGCGCGCGTTGTGGAAAGCTCGAAAACTCGCAAAAGGAAGAGCTGAAAAAGCATACAGGAAGGAAGCTTGTCGCCCGTGCGACAGCGTGAGCAAGATGGATGAAAGTTTTTTTGGGGCCCTCGAGGAGCTCGGAAGCCTGCGAAAACTGAAGAGTAACGAGCCAATTTCCACGAGACGCTCGCGCGCGCCCCTGCCACCCTTTCCGAGATAGGGGGAGGGTGGATTGTAGAAGGGTTCCCCGGTACACTACCGGCGACTTTTAGACTGCGAATCCAAGCGACGTGGACTGTGGCAATCCTTATACCTGTGTGTGTGTGTGTGTGTGTGTAAGAAACGAGCGAGATCCACGAAAGTCCGACCTCAACCGAAAGCAGAAGGAGCTTTCAGAAACCGCAGATTAAAGTATGACGGCAAGAACGGAGTGAGGTTCACGAAGAAAATGACTCGTCCTCGGAGGAGGACAATGAACCTAAGGCCTTTTGTCGCGAAAGCTGTCTCTGAAGCTTTAAATGGCTTCTCAAATTATACGTTAGAAATACATTAAACCGCCGGGATACGTCTATTGAATACCGCATAAAAAATGCATAAATATCATCGACAAACTATAAACAGTATAAATATAGGTACATATATATACGTGTACAGAAATATATATATAATATGAAACGCAGTCATCATCATTATTCAATAATTCGTTTTGCATAAAATAGGGAAAAAGGATGAGGCGGTTTTAATTAACTTCGTAATTGCTAATTATTATGTCATTAATTTATTATACGAAGTATAATTTAGCTGTTACATCTACGTACTCGTATAATGTAAATTTTCATCGTTGCACGTACATCGTTCGATCGCCGCACTCGTCACACGTATGCGTTGCGTACATAGCGGCGCGCACTTCGGTTACATTAATTCCTAAGTAAGTATCCGATAACGCCCTTTACCTAAACTGGCCTTTGATGTGGCTCGCCTTCATCGGTGGTTTCGACGCTCGGACGGGGCGTACCGTTTCCAAGGTGGAGAAACGCGCACGCAATATATAAAAATTATTTTTTACAATCGCGTGCGCGCGCGAGAAACACGGTATCGTTATACGAGTTTGTCCTCAAAGGAAGTCGACGAGACGCGGAGACCCGAAGTGAGGCGAAGCGTGATGGGATGCACTGTAACGAGGATGTAGAAAGGATCCCGAAGGTTTATCCTCCCTCTCCACGTTATCGTACGGACTCTCTCGTTCGATGTCCCGTTATTGAGAAGCTGCTTTACCGTCTATTTACTTTTTATTATCTTCGTTTATTCATGTGTACGTGCTCGCGCATGCTGATATAATATTATATAATACATATATGAATTGTGATGCTATCCACACGAGCCGGAATATAATGGAAATATTGAACAAGACCGACCGACCGTCCGACCGATAGTTAAATTCAAGGTACACATCGCGTTCAAGAAAATCCATAAAGAGAAACTATTATGCGAATGCTTATTAGAATGCATATTCACGGGGAACTTGTATGAAATATAGACCGATGCCGCGATGGGGAGAAAAACGTAGATTTCTCGAGAGCTTTGCTCGGGGGCGTTTTAATGGGTGGCGCTCGTAAAATACTTAAATCTCATACGAAAATTACCGCCTGACCCCGATATTTCCTCCTCCTCCTCGTCTTCCTCCCGATGCTTCTCTTTTCCCCGTTAGTCGCGTGCCGCCGCGAGCCCCGCGATTATTTGAGATATAAAGCCCGACCCACTTGCCCGATCCTTTTTCCAACCAACGTATCGTTAAGCGCAGCAAAAATCATTTAATAACTACCTTGTCGTACGGAACCTCAAAGATCGCGCGATAAATATTATAAAGAAAAACGGTTATCTTCCTCGGTTTTGATAAAACACACAATTCAATCGTTTCTAAAAGCTTGCGAGATGTAATTATAGACACCAGTATATGCTTTCCATTAAAATAGGTACGTGCGTTCCAATTTCCTCCTTCCTTTTAAAACGCTATTTTGCAATACATTAACCCCTTGGCTGTTTGGCGAAAAAAATGCTTGTGGGCCAAAAATCTTATTGACAAAAGAATTAGTAAAATTAGTAAAATTATAAATAGGTGCTTTCTAAGGGATTTTTGAGTCGCTGAATCTAAATCTTATGTCAAAATTGCAAATTTTTAAACGAAAAAAATATTTATAAAAATTCTTATAAATTAATTTTTATGTAAACCAAGCAATATTGTAAATTTTTTGCCGACATATTAAATCCGTTATTTGAAATTAATTTTCAATTTTAAAAACGGAATCAGCAACTTTAAAATCCCTTTAAAACTTTTTATGCAATTAAATCATATTTTGAACTTTTTGCTCATTATATTGAATTTGCAATTTTAATTTCTTCAATTTTTATTTTAAATTTAAAATCAGCGATTTCAAAAACTTTTAAATATAAATTTTTATGCAAATCAAATAATTTTTTGCATTTTTGGTCCGCCATGTTAAATCCAGCAAAATTTTAAAATTCGCAGTTTTGATTTCAAAGAATTTAGCAATCCCAAAAACATAAAGATATTAGGGCCTGTTCTAATTGCTCCGTTAAAGATATTATCTTTTCTTGGATGCTTTGGATGTGCGGATTTTCCGTTATGAACAGTACTGGCTAATTTTTTGCGGATATTTCCATTGTTAACAGTCAAGGAGTTAAAAAACACATGTGTATATCCACGAATAACTCAACTTTATGCATTGTTGGGCAAGGCAATCAAATCTTCTACGCGAAATTCAGGATCGTCGAGAAGTTGCACGAATTAAGACTCCTCCTCACGTACTCGAACGGACCAAATAAGGCGACACTCTCCTCCAACGATGACTTGTCTCACAAACTACGCGGATACCCGGAGGAAGGAAGAGAGAGAGATACACGTAGAAGACATAACGTTCAAATATTAATTAAACCACTCTGGAAACTTGACGAAATGGCGCTACGCGATACTGGCGAAGGTAAAAAAAAGTTTCCCCAACGATATTTGAGAAAACGAGCAAATTGCGAGCAAAATTTCAACGTAAACGTTTTAATATAATTATATACATATTAGTTGAGAAACAAATATGTGTTCATTTCTCTCGTCGCGTAGCGTATCGGGCAACGGTGTTGTCTCTCGAAGCGCATTAACGTAATTACGTAAAATTTATACCGTAACCGAAGGCGGGAACAATGCGGCTCGCCAAGGTAAATAGAATCCGTCTCGATTTACCCGCATCGGCAAACGGAGCAAGTTTGGACCGTGGAGCGTCGTTTGGAGTTGCCCTGGAGCGAAATGAATAGGCATCTAGCGAAGTTCTACATTAATCGCCCGGTATTCTACGATACCAGCGGGATGAATAATTAACGAGACGCCCACGCGACCGTGCCACGTGTCATCGATACCGCGAAAATCCACTTGACGCTCACGTGCCCGCAATTTTCCCCGACAAAACTGTCCCGATACCGCGTTGCGACATTAATCAAACTTAATTTCTTCCTCTCTCACAGAGAGAGAGAGTGGAGAGCGAAGTCGATGATGACGACGACGCGACACCGTTGTCCCTGCTGTCTATCAATTATTGACTCGTATACACGGCGGAGGAAAGGCGTGATGGAGCGAACACCGCGCCAACACTTACACCGGGCGTGTGTACGCCGGTTGACACCGTCGTATCGAAAGACATATGCCCTCGTTCTCCTCATACCCACACATATCCACTGGCGGCGCACGTACTACGTGACTCGGACGAGTACACGTATATAGTAGCCGCGAGACACGATCTAACGACGGACGGGTCAGGCGTCGCCGTAAAAGGCCATTAATGTCCGTCGTTCTCGTGGAACGTCGTCGTGCCGTATCGGCGCTCCTTCCGGCGAGAAAAGCGAGATCCTCAAGATGGTTTTTCAAGCTCGTTTAAAGTCGACGTACGCGCGCGCGCGCGCAGCTTCCGACTTTTCCCGGAATAATACGCGCGAAATTAAATCTACCGTCAGCTGACTGCGGAGACTCGTCGCGTTGTTTTAAAACCGCGCCGGGGTCTCATCGTCGAGCGAGGGTCTTTATTTACCGTACGACGTCTGCTATTCGTATATCCATTCTCCGATAACAAGAAACGGAGATTCGCGGAACGAACCCAGTCACCTATTGACATTTCTTTGTTTGGAAGTCCGGGAAGCAATTTAACGCGCGCGCGCGCACACACACACACACACACGGCGATTTATTCGCGAGCCGACAATTCACGGAAGACAAATACAGAGAACTTCACGGAGACATTGTAGCATTCGATATTGGAAGTGTATAAATGCGTCGAATTATCTTAAAATAATTACACGGGGAAAGGAGAGTACAACGGAGTTTCAATTTTCGGGCAACTCGATGAAGCACTCGTCGAAAGAGAATCGGTAACGAGCCTCGCGCTATTAAGAAACGATTCTTTCTCGCCTAAAGACCCATGGCGAAGACGGCACGGGCGGTGGCGGCGACGGCGATACGAAAGAATATTTATAAGCTCCTCTCACGGCTAAGCGGCGCGCGGCACCGAGGTATGCATTTTCCGCGCGAAGACAGCGAGATTATTACCGGCGATATTTCATCGGCCGCTAAAACCAGCCGGCCTTTCGGGACGCCCGGCCCGTCTCTCTCGCCTCTCCTCTCCGCCGCTCCTCTTCCGCCGCTTGCATTAAAGGTCCTCGCGGCAATTGTAAAATGTAACTACGGTACGTGTAAGCGCGGTGCACGGGATTTATGCTCGGCATGGCCCGAGAGAGAGATAAAGCGTAAGAGAAGAAAAACCCGCCTCTCCTCCGGAATATATTCGCGCCGAATTCCGCGCGTTTCTCGCGCGAGACAATATTTTTTTGTCGGCGGAGAGAGGACCGAAGCGATCGGGAGGAAAAGGCGAACCCTTCTCGCCGCGAGAAATCTCGTATCTCGGGTTACTTACGAAATACGAGAATTTTTCGAGCGGCTCTAAATATTCTCGAGCATCATGAACGAGTCGGCGAATATCGTTGCGCGAACGCGAGGTTCGGCGAAAATTTAGCGCGTTACGCCTCTCGATCTTTCCGCGATCAGCCCAAAGCTATTCTTTTCAATCACGATTTCTTTCTCCCTCGTCACTCGGCGAATGATAAAATCTAAAACGCGGTGCTCCGCTTTTATTTTCGACGAACATTTTCGCGCGCGCGCGAGCGTCGCGTCGCGTCGTAACGTATCGCGACAATAAAACTGGTCGAATATCTTGTTCAATCGATACCGCGGGCCGCCTTTATAAATTGTTATCCTGGCCATTAGTCAACGCATGTCACAAAAAAACTCCCCGGCGGCGCGGAACGTTACAAATATTTTGCTGGCGTATTTTGCCGGCGACGAATTACACCACCGCGACCATCATTAGAATGGCCATTATTTCGCAAAAAGCGCTCGCGCGGGGGTGAGTTTTCCGCGATATAGAATTCCCGCTTACTAATTAACGTACAGGCCGCGGATGTTTTGGCGATAAAAACATAAACGCGGGACACGCGATACCGACGATAATTGGCGTCTGTCGCGGCCCGTTCATTCGGAGATCGCGCGCTAAACGTTGAATTTCCAAAATCCCGTTCATCCTCATTAGCGAATCGCCTAAGATTGCGCGCGCGTCCAACTTGTTTCCGATTCTTTCCCCAAGTTTCTATTAACAAAGCCAACAACGCGGAAGCCCTCATTACAACGTTATCGAAGGGGGATAAACTCGATCTTTAGCGCAACTCCGCCGGCGCGAACGTTTACTTATTACCGGAACAAAAGTTCGCGGAGAGAAAGAGAGAGAGAGAGAGAGAGAGAGAAAGAGAGAGAGAGAGAGAGAGAGAGAGAGAGAGAGAGAGAGAGAAGGAGAGAGAGAGAAAGAAAGAGAAAGAGCGCGCGTCACTTTCCAACCCGGTGCGCTCATTTGACAAACGTCGCTCCGAAACACCGTTTGTTTGTTTTCGAATCGTAAACGGGCGAGGGTCCCTTTAAAGAAGCGAGAACGTCGCTTTGTATCGCTTTGAACGATTCCGGAGCAAAGGCGGGTCGTATTGGCAATTTTTGAAAAAGGTCTCTTGCTCGTTCGCGTTTCGGCGTTTCTTTCAAAATTAAACCGTGGACAGGAATGAGAGAGAGAGAGAGAGAGAGCGCACGCGCGCACGGGAGTGAGAGAGAAAGAGACAGAAAACGGCGAGCCGACCCTACTATAAACGCGAAAGCGGCGCACTTCAGGGGGCCTCGATTTGAACACCACTGGCTCCGACGAGACGCCAAGAATGCGAGAATGCCTCGATAGCGGCGTAACACTTAACCGCTCCGGAGGGAAAGGCAGAGGCGAGCTTTTGCCTCCTCGCGCGACGTCGCGCGCGTGAAAATAAAAAGAAATCAACGGAAAAACGGAGCGGAGAGCGTCGCGCTACGCCGCGATAGAGATTCCGTCTCGCGGCAGTCGCGGCTCTCGCGAGACGCCCCCTCCCTCCCTCTCACCGCCCCTCGTGCCGCAACGCGGCCGCGTGTCGAGGACCGTCGTCGGGATTGTCGAGGCGGATAGTATAAATGGATGCGAAACGGTGTGAAACTTACCTCGGTAGCGGCATCGCATCCCGCGAGGATCACGGCCGTGCTGATCAGAAGTATCCAGCGTATCCTTAGCCGCATCTTTCTGTCCCGTGTTCCCGATGGGCCCCGCTCGCCCCGGCGCCCGTCCCGTATGCACGCGCACGAATTCACGGGGGGAAGGGGGAACGTGGAACTCGCGGTAAGGCGACAAGAGCGCGAGGCGACGTTCCGCGTGGGACGACGGCGCGTAGGGCAGAGGATGTACCCGTGATAAACGTCGGTCGTCGTCGGGTCTCGGGACCGACCGCTCCGCTCCGAGGGAGAGAGGGGAAGGAAAAAAAAGATCTCTCCCGGAACAACAACGCGCGGACACACACCACACTGATCGATGAACCGCGAGACACTGGGCGGCGCGACGATCGCCCGCTACCGTCGACCAGACCGACCCGACTGGCCGCCATGCTGCCTCGCCGCGCCGCGCCCGCGCGCGGCGTCATCTATCGGCGCCCCGTCGCGCGTGGCGCCAACTCGGTCCTTGGCGGCAATTACGAACGCGCCGACGACACTCCGGAATAGAGTCTCGCGGTTGTCGATGAATCGATAAATCTAAATAAATCCGAGAGTAATTGAGTAAATGTTCGAACAATGCAACCTAATACCTTTGATGGAAAAATGTCTCAACATTTCTATAAAAATTTTCAGATTAACGGAGGAAGCATAGCTTAATTTATTAAATACAGATTATTGCGTACGCTGTTATTGCATACAATGTACCTATCTATGAAATATCTGAATAATAGATCGCATTAAATACTGTATTAAACCCATTTGAAATGATCTGTGATTCGCGATAGAATTCAAGATGGAATTCTATTTATGATTTCATGTACCACATGATACGAAAGATATTTGCAGAGTAAGAAATAAGAAATACATATGTATAAGATCCAAAGGTTTCCAGCCGTCTTTAAATAATAAATAACGCTGATCGTTTCGTCATTGACTGATATATATTTCATTTTTTCCAAGTTTAAATAAAAATTTTACTATATTCCATTTCCTTATGTGTATATTGTCCTCTTACTAGCGCGATATTGCACGGATAAAATAAAATGGATATCAAAATTAATACGTTAAGTGATCGATAAAATTACGCAAGAAATTGTTACGCTTACCCTGGAGGAAAAATGTCTCAAGAATTTTTGTAAAAATTTTCAGATTTTTTATACGATTTCGAACGTTTTTCAGAAAAACTCAGACAAAATAATAATAAAATACCTACTTCAGACTTTTAGGGCGTCTTTGTAAAAATCTAAATAAAATATGCATAAAATCTGTGCACGTTATCAAAAAATGTCATACATACAGATACTGAAATCCGAAAATCCTCATACAATTCTTACAAAATTTCTGAGAAAATATTAGAAATTTTTTCACCAGGGTAGAGGCCGCTTAAATGTATAAAGAAATCGTGTGATTGATGCAATCAGCTAAATTTCACCAAACTGACGAAAAAGATATGAATCGTTTATTCCAAATCGGTCTCACAAAATTGCGATTCTTAAAAACGAGAACGTGATTGCCTAGGTCTTCTTGTCGCCGGCGGACAAATCTCTCTCCAGGCCCCTCAGAAATCTCAGATTCTCATTAATGCCGCGATTATATTCCTCAATCTTGTTCCTCATGATCTGCACTTCTTTCTGCATGTGTTTTACCTCGTCTTGCGTTTTCTCCTTGACAACTTGCAGCAATTTCCTATCCTGATTGTCCGTAATGCCTTACGTCGTGGCTACCGTTTGACTCTAAAACTTATTGCGAAAATGTTTGTATCACCTGCTTGTAATAATATTCCGTTTCACACGCAACATCGCCAAGCAACGCCTGATCCGTCTTCGAATCGTGCTTCTTCCTTCCGTTAAAATGTCTAAAGCTGAAAGAAGAGTCTTTTTTTACATCGGTTTAAAAAAATAATGTAAGCCCCAAAGCATGGAAATCACGGTGGAAATATTGTCAGCAAATTAAATGTATTTCTAATTAAATACCTAGGCGTATATTTACGCGCTTCCTCGAGAACACGTCGCAGCATTGCGGTCGCGAAATAAAAACAATTTAACGCAAAATGGATATCTTGTATACGCAATTTTGACTGTTTGTTAAACGGAAA
Organism: Temnothorax curvispinosus; assembly: GCF_003070985.1. Lineage (NCBI taxonomy): Eukaryota > Metazoa > Arthropoda > Insecta > Hymenoptera > Formicidae > Temnothorax > Temnothorax curvispinosus. The sequence goes on from NW_020210085.1 coordinate 360,890, forward strand.
ATATTTTTACCGAGGTTACACGAGACGGACGAAACAAACTCGCATCTGCAGAAAACGCGTCTCGAAATGACTCAACGTCTTAAAACAGTCTAAACCAAGGTTAAGCAACAATGAAAAACACGTTTTATTTCCAAGTGTGAGTGTCTTCCAAACGTTTTAAGTACAAAGGTATCGTCTCGCCAAAATAAACGATCCATATGATATTCAAGGAAATACCATTCAATGCTTAAGTAACATATATATGTATATATTAAGAGCATTGTATTTAATATCTATGTAACAGTTTTTTATACATAAGAAGACTGGTGATACTCTGTTAGTTCTACTATTTTCGATCTATTTTCTTTGCATCAAAATCAATAGTATAGCCGCGGAAATCGAGAGTATCACGGTAATATAATTTTTTCCATTCATTCTTTCTCTTCCATATCTGAAATCCGTTTTTTGTGGCGATTTATAGCCTCCTGATGGCGCTTAATCTGTTCCTCGTGGAATGAGATCTCGTCATGCAGGCTCTCTCGCATCTTTTGTATCTGTTGCTTTTGCTGAAATCACATTTCAGATTCGTGTAACGAACAAACAAAATGGTTAACGTGAAATGTGATTAACGGGAAATATACACCGACCAGGTTGTAGAAGTATTGGTCTTCGTGGGCAGCTTCCATTTTTCCAAAAGAACCACCAGCGTCACGAATAGCACCACCGCTACCTCCTCCCTTGCCAGCACCCGAACCGCGTTCTCCAGCCATCCTCACATGACTGTAACAAAGTACGTTTCAAATATAATAAGTACTTGTAGCCGCAGGAAGCTCTGCTTAGAAATAAAAAAAAAATATTATTCAAAGGTTATGTCTGCTCTCAGCCCAACCATTACATAATTTTGATACGGCATCTACTCGGGGTGATGTCAGAAATCTGTAACGGCACTGCGAAGATATGACTCTATTTATAATAGCGAGAAGATAAGATATACTCTTAAGTACGAAAAGCAGAAGACATCGGTATATTACTGCGAAGAAAAACGATATATCGGGATCTATGTTTGCAGTGGGAAAATGCCGGGTAGGTAGGAAGCATGAATCGAGGACAGGCACGATCGAAAAATCGCTCGACATTGAAACTGCGGAGCTTTTCTGATACCTTAATGCAGAAACGTTCCGCGAAAACGTCGTAATTGCTCGTTGCATTTTTCCAATCACGAAATACTCGGTATCAGAAGGCCAGCAAGGACTTGGCGAGCCGACAGGGATGAGCTGCCAAGCGATATCCGAGTCATGAACGAAACACTATTCTTAGAACGCAAAACTCAGTGGCGATCAGCGGCATCGTGGCGCGTGGCGCTCGTATCGTGAGCCTCCATAAATTTAAACGTGGTTTCGCGGTTACCTTCACAGAGCGACTTCGACCAAATTCTAATTAACTTAATCAAGCGAGCCCAGCACATTCCCAGCTACTAGAAGCTTTTAAAAGACGTCCAAAAATTATGTTATCTTTTTAAACGTTTTCGTGATGTCTTTAAAATGTTTTTTAGAACTTTCTGCTAGCTGGAATATCCGTACTATTATGTTAATGTGGCTAGAGTTGTTAGTTCTTTGTCGTTTAACATATTAAAAAAAATATAGATAATAAATTATGTAATTAGAAATTTTGTTGTGAGTAGACATCGGATTTTTGATATGCAGATTTTAGTTATTAATAATTTTAGTTATTAATTGCTCTTTTCCACCAATCTACATATAAAAAATCCGATGTCTAGTTATGAGCAATTCTGCAGTTCGGTTGATTTAATTAATGTAATCGGTTAATCAAAGCCGTTCGGTACTCGACCTGTAGTACTCGTCGACTTGATCCTGCATCAGCTGCTTCTTGAGCTCGGATGTCTTCAGCTCGTTGACGGCGGTCTGCTTCTGCAGCTCCGCGCGCTCCAGCTCGATGTGCAGCATCCGCAGCTTGATCTCGTGCTCACGCTGGGTAGACTTGAAGATCCACGTCGCCCTCTGCACCGATTTGTCCTTGTCGCAGGTCGCCAGGCCGCCGTTCCAGTCGGCGGACGACTCGTTCCTCGCGTCGCCGTGCTCCACCGCTTGAAAACAAAACAATACCGCTAAACAAAGATCCTGTCGGGCGTGCGCGCAAACGAAGAAACGGAATATTAGGAGTACCAAAATCGACACGGGATGTCGACACGCTGTCGGGGCAAGTGTTTTTTTGCTCGACGAGATCTACGGGCTCATCCCCGGCCGTCATCCTGGGACGCTTCCGGTGCGAGAGATCATCCTCCGACGCTTTCCGCGACACCTCGCCGTGACTGTTCTCGTCCTCGGTGTCGCTGTTCACCTCGATCTTAATCTCCTGCCCCGGCCCTAAATAATCATTTCTATATATAATTTCGCGCGATTTTTCCAAGTCGGCGAAATCAGGGAAATCGAGGGAGGAAAAAAAAGAAAGAAAAAAAAAAAAAGAAACCGCGACGGTCAATCAGTCCGTCAATATCCCAACCTGACGTTTCCGTGGGTAACGTGAGTTTATCCAAGATCGCGTGTATCGACATCCGACTCGTCGAATTCTCGTTGTCCTGACTACTGTCGTCCGAACGATCGACGATCTCGCAATCGTTCTTGCGCACGTTCTCCATCAGTCGCCACACCTCGATCGACAGATTCGACGGACGGGACTTGGCGGCCACTTCCGGTCCCAGGGTTCGCACCTGTGCACGAACGGCGGCGGGGGAAGAAATGAGAAGAAGAAGGAGAAGAGAATTTAGAGGAGAGGAAGCTTCTACTCTCTCGGCGAAACATATCAAACATTTTACAGGGTTGAGAAGTAACGCGTTACAAGTTACTTTTTCCCAGTAACGACTTGGTTATTTTTTTTCAATAGTAACTGTAATGGTAATGGTAACGAATCGAACAGTTACTTTAATCGTTAACAAAGCCCCCCCCCCAAGCGATAACGATGATTTTTTGCTTTTCATCGCGAAACAGGCGCGATTCAATTCAAAATGGAGGAATTGCAACAATTTTTAACATCTGAATTTTGAAATATCGAAATGTTGAGCGACTATCCAAATATTACAAAAAACCCTTATTAAATACAAAATACACTACTTCTAGTTCCGTATTAACACAACAAAGAGACTGTCTTCACGACACGACGATATGACGGAGCATATCAGCTCCTATTAAAAGTTAATAAAGAATTTTGATGAAATTCAACGAGTTTATTTAAAACAAGAAACCATAAAAATCGTAACTTTTTATCTTCAACAAATAAACGTACGGTTGGATTTGTTAAATTTAATTTTTCATTTAAATTAAATAAAGTAACGAAAATAGTAACGATAACGGGAACGAGTTTTTTTTTTTTTTAATCGGTAATGAGTAACAGTAGCTATTATTATAGTTATTTAAAAAAAAAAACAACTTTTCCAATCCCGGGTTTTACGCGATTGCAACGCGCACCTTTTCGGCGTACGTGTACATCTCCATCCTCGCCTGGGCCTTCATCCGCCGCCACTGCTCCCGGATCCTGGTGATGTCCCGATCGGCGGAGAATCGGCCGCGGAACGCGCAGTAGATCTGCTGCCAGGCGATGGACTTCATCGCGGACGCGCCCGCGTCGATCTTCTTGTTCTCGATCGCGCTCACGTGGTGCTTGATCAGGGCGAACAGGGCGCTCTTCTCCTCGGGGATCCAGTTCTGCGTCCGCTCTCGCTTCTTCAGTAGCACCGTGGTTGCCTCGGACATTCTCACTCGCCGATCTCGCGATCTCCGCGCGCGCGTGCTCCGTTTTACACTCTCTCAACTTCGCTTCGCGGGCTGAGCGAGCGCGCCCGGCGCCGACTTTTGTCTCTCTAATCCGCCCGCGAGTTAATCCCACGGAGCACGGAGCCTAGTTCGAGCCGCATGCATGTACAAAAACGTCTCTCCTCGCACCGTCGCGCATTGATCCGCCGCTGTTTTCGCGAGCCCCCCTCGGTTTGCTTGTTTAAGCGCGGTTTTAGAACAGTCAGCTGTTTAGTTGCTACCGGCGCGTCGCCGACGCATCTACCGAGTGCCCCGAAAGTCACCGCGCGATTACGATTCCTCGAATGACTCGGGTCTACTCGGAGTTCGGAGTTACTCGCGGTATTTGTTTGTAACTGTCCCTTCGCTCGAGTTCACCGGGGATGACCTTCGTCGTTTTGGTTCCTCGCGCGAAGAAACACGAGTCGAGTGTTTTTTGTACCTATACGCTGGTCGTCTCGGCGATTATAACGTTTTACTCGTTTTAATCACATGGAATTTATGAAACGCTTTATATGCGATATTTCGGTACCAGATTAGGCTCGTGGGACGAGACGCGTGTGTAACACACGAGTGCGTGAAGCGACGCGACGCGAGTTACGTCGGAATAACGGTACGAGAACGGTCGAGAGAGAGAAGCTGAACGCAGGCCGACTTAAACCCGAACTAAGGGACGACTAAACGTCGGCCATTTTGGCACGGTACTAGCTAGAACGCGCTCGATATTAACAAATCCTCGGTTCGCGGCGCCGCGCCGCTGGGACGCGAGAGGGGAAGCCCTCTGGCTGAACGAGATGAGGACGAGGAGAAGAGAAAGAGAGAAGGAAAGAGAGAGGGATAGCCGCGACGCGACGTTCCGCGCAACGCAAACATTGTCTCGTTACGTTTCGCGACCTGTCGCGGAGTCATATTGCGCCGATTCCAATATTTCCATCTCGTTTTGCCGCGAACACGCTGCTTCCCCAGTTCCCCACCCTTCGTCACCGCGCCTACCCTCTTACCCCTCCGATTCTCGGCCCGATGTGCCGGAAATCGGCAGGGTTGGGAAAGTATATATAGTTATTTTTTTAAAGTATATATAGTTACCGTAACTCGTTACCGATTCAAAGAACTAACTCGTTCCCGTTATCGTTACTAATTTTAACAATTAACTCGCGTTAACATTGCCGTTACTATTTTCGTTATTTTATTTAATTTAAACGAAAACTAAATTTAACAAATCCAACCATAGGTTTATTTGTTAAAGATAAGTTGAAGATAAAGGATTTTTATAGTTTCTTGTTAAATGAACAAACTTGTTGAGTTTTGTTCTCAAAACCAAATAACCAAAATTATTTATTAACTTTTAATAGGAGCTCATGCTCCATCGTCGTGAAGATATTCTCTTTGATGTTGTGTAATTAATACGGAATTTCCAACGCTGAATAAGCGCTTTATCGAACACTGGAAGTATATAGTGCATAATTGTATTTAATAAAGAGTTATTTAATATTTGGATAGTCGTTCAACATTTCGACATTACAAAGTTCAGATTTTAAAAGTTGTTGCAATTTCTCCATTTCTACCGGAAATTGACAGGATTAGGAAAGTTACTTTTTTGAAGTAACTATTATACATAGTTGCCGTTACTCGTTACCATTATCGTTACTAATTTTGAAAAGTAAAGGATTGAAATTTGGCTTTGTTTCTTGGTGAAAGGCAAAAAAATCCTCGTTATCATCAGGTACTTTATCGCTCATTGGGAAACTTTCTTTCGATGTGATATTTGATAGATCTTGTAGACCCGGCCTAAAACAACGATTAAAGTAACTGTTCGATTCGTTATCGTTACCCACCCAAAAACTAACTCGTTCCCGTTATCGTTAAATGTAACTGCGTTATCTTTACAGCTACCAAAAAAAATAACGCCGTTATCAAATCATTACTGGAAAAAAGTAACTTGTAACACATTGCTTCCCAACCCTGGAAATCGGTCATCAGAGGGAGATATTATCTCGACTCTCTAATCAAGAATTTGTAAACCGAGTTCAACGAGATGGTTGTCGACGAGAAACTACTACAAATATATAAAAGTTAAATAAATAAAATCAAGTATTATATAAATAAAAATAAAAATAAATACAGAGAAATAAATATTAAACGAAATTAAAATAAATAAGATTTTCCCATGATCGAACTCGCGCGTATCTCTCATTTCTCCCTCGCTCCTCTCCTTTTGTTATCAAAGACGGAATTTGTCTCCTCACGTTTTAATTCGTTTTTCGCTCGTAGTTTCTGCAGCATTCTCGCATAAATCTATCAAGAAAACTAACAGAGAACCGCGCGACCGTAATCGCTATTTACAATCGCTCTATTTACAATCTTCTTTATTCTTATTCTTTATACTTCAGTGCTACGACGTCGGTTTGCGTAATGCACGATTAAATTAGTCTCGCGCGTGGAGATCAACTTGACTTAACGTTTACGCGAGAAAGGAAGTTTTAGCTTCTCGAAAAAGACGAGAAATAACGGCGTGAATTTACGGTGGGGTATACTTGTATTTACGTTTATTCTAACAATTTTTTAACCTTTTATTTATGTATTCGAAAGAGTTGGGGTAATTGAGTTTCTTATTAACTGTGTGATACACTTACACACACAGTTTGAATCTAATACCTAATAATTACCATCGTTGTAGTCTCGTCTTGTCAGTGCAATAAGATAATAAGATTGTATTTTTGCTCCAAAATTATATTTATAATTTCTGCGATAATGAAAAATAGATCACAGTAATTGAATTTTTACGTTATCAAACCATGTAATCTGAAGAAATCAATGAGCTTTTACATAATTAATAACATTAGGAAAATGCATCGTGATTGCGTCTCGTCGACTAATAAGCGATTGGCCTTGACGCTCTTCTTCTTCTCGTGCCGAGATACGCGGTGATGTTCATCAGAATCGTTAGAAGCAGCAGTCCGATCATGTCCCACCAGAAGTTATTTTCGTTATATCCGTACTCTGATAAAACCTCTGTTCCGTTCGATAGACAAGGCAGGCCGCGACTGGCTGGACAATCTGAGGAAAGATAAATTAAAATGTTAATAAAGCTCAGCCCCAAAAGATTTAACCGTCTCTTACCAATGTTCTCTATCTCCGACCAGTGTACTATCGATATAGCTTCGGTGGCGTAGTAAAACATGGAGGAATATTTGAAATACGCCAGATAGCTCGGCAAGGTCCTACGGGAATCAACTTTTAACGTGCGCGATGGAATTCTGTTCGTCCCAGTGTACCATGTCCAAAATCGGGACATAACATGTCTTGAAGATATCTTAAAATGTTTTTAAGGGAGGAAACCGATTATATAATATAAACAACCGATTATTTTATATTATATAGAGTGATAGAATTTCGTAACAAACCAAAGTGCATCCAATCCGAGTGCATATGAGAGGCCTTCACCTTCAACGGTAGCTTCTTTCTTGTTTCTCATGAATATTAAGAAAATGCAAAAAAATTCGATTTTTTAAAACCGTCACAGTGGTTTCCTCCCTTAAGACGTCTTATGTCCCGATTTTGGACGTGCTGTCTGGGGTCGTGATATTGACAGCGGACAGCGGACAGCGCACTTACCGCAGATTGTAAAACGTCCCCGCCATCAATAGGAACAACATGTCGAGCGGTATCATTATCGTAATCACGATATCGATGTCGGCAATCCAGCTGGAGATCGTCATGCCGTACGCGATACCGCAAATCGCCGCCGCCGTCGTGCAGAGGCAATAGGAGCAGAAGCTGAGCAACGAGAATTCGGAATGCAGCGCCAGGTATAGCGCGATCGTGAACAAGAGCGCCTTGAATGTCGCCTTGGGTATCTGAGGAATTTCCGTCGAGAAATCGTGATAATGTCGCGAGATCTATGTCGCTTCTATAACGTATACGCCAACGAGTAATTACCAGGGCGAGAACGGTGGCGAGGTAATAAGGCCCGGGCGTGTACACGGTATTTTCGCGCACATAGAGAACCAGCTCGCCGGGCAGCTCGTAAACGACGGAGTAGGCGATCGTAAAAATTACCTCGGAGATCGTCAGGTACAACACCCCCCGAGCGTTCTGTATGCCTTCCTGCGTCGACGAGTTGGTGCCAGCGTAAAAAATATTTACGAAGACGATGGACAGCTACAAAATCACAGATCTTTTTACATTGCAATTTTTGCCTCTTTTTTTGTTTCTGACTCCGATTAATCGGCGATTAACTTGTCAAGTAATACCTGTATTTTATATCGTTAACATAGTTTAATGTTTTATTATTTAACATATCTGTACTTTAGAGGTAAAGAATCGTATCTCCATTATTATTCAGAGAAAACAAAAGGTACGTTTAAAGGGTTAAATAAGAAAATGATATATTTTTATGATATAAAAGTAGCGCCTTGGTTTATCAAATTTTTAATAAAGTAATTAAACGGACTGTTTAAATTAAACTGCCAACATGCTGTACCTGCTTTAAAAATTAGGCACTATAAAAATTTTTAATCCGAGTTTTTCTAAACATTGTATCCTATGGAACTAGTATAATAATAGACATAAAACGCTCTTTACCATTATTATACAATTTAAACTCCTGTTACATTGAAAAATGTATCAATTTCATTTTGACAAAAACTGGAGATACAATGCTTTACCTCTAAAGTACAGATATGGAAAAAAGACTAGATTGGGAACAACGAATAATATAGTTAGATGTTAGAAAATTTGCCGCAAGCAATTCTGTCGGTTGAGTCAGATCGCCGATTAAATTAATCGGATTTTGATCGGAATTACTCTAAAATTCTGTTTCTATCTTATTACCGCGCAAGAGAACCACGTGACCCAATTGTCGAAGGCCGTTCTCTTATCCTGCAGGAATGTTCTCCAGAGCAACCAGTAAAACTGCACGAACCATCCTGACATTCTACGACAAAAATTATTACGCTCCATGAACGTTATCCGGGAAAATCTATTCGAGAAATTTTGCTGCCGTTTTATTTCAATACTTTCGAGGGCTGGCGTGGAAAACCGGGATATTTTCAACCACAGGGATCGTTGATAGCGGCGATCGTGAGAACGCACGGCACAGCTCGATATTGCGATCCGCTCGATTCCGGCGTGACAGAATGTTTACGTAATATTCGGACTCGTCGTAGTTTACGGGACAGTGATGATTCTGGCTGTGTGCGTAAAATATATCGATGTTGTTCTATCATTTCACGATAAACTAATTGCGAGCGTCGAAATATTGGAATTTTACCTGTCAAAAAAATTCGTGGCGTTTCTCAGCGTCCCAAAATATACCGATCTACCATCGGCCATCAGTATCACGTGGCTGAATATGTTGTATATCGTCATACCTGGTTGATGAATTGTGCAGAAGACTATGGTGCCTTTCGAAGCGATTAATTTCAACGATTGCACGACGTGCATTGCGGCGAAAGTGTCCAGACCTGCACTCGAATATTCATTTATATCTTTTTGTAAAATTCCTTGATAAAATGCTTATTAGCATCAGTAATATTAAATTGATTCTCAATATATTAATTATCAAGCTTTGGCATAAGCTTGCGTTTCAAGACTGAAGAATAATCGGTGCAAGACTCAAAAGCAATTAAAGATGGAATGTATAAAATTCATAAAAATTATTAATATAGATAGATCTATGTTTAATATTCGACGATTAACGATCGACATGCAAAAATCAAGATCTACTTTCACGTAAATCTAAATTCTTACCCGTGGTAGGCTCGTCTAAAAAAAAAATCTTCGGCCTCGTAACTAATTCCACGGCTAGCGACAAGCGCTTCCTTTCGCCGCCGGATAGCTTGGATATAGCGACGTCGATGCACTTGTATAATCCAAGATCCCGCAAAAATTCCTCCCCTAAGGATTTTCTTTGTAGCACGCTGTAACTACTTCCTATTTTCAAAGCGCACTAAAAAAGAACAGCTTGAAACATGAAAAACAATCGATCGCGTGCAAAAATTATAAGTCATTAATTTTATCTTGTTTTACTATTTCATAAGTTCTTATATATTTTTTTTCGATACCATGAACGACATGTGTTCCCTGGGAGTGAGCGTGGAAGGTAGAACATCAAATTGCGATATGTAGCTCGATATTGCTGTCATCGTTTCTCGAGAAACGTCGTGCCCGTCGATCTTTATTGCGCCCGAAGTTAATTCGAGTCTTCTCGCCAAAGTGGCAAGAAACGTGGTTTTGCCGGCACCGCTGGAGAAACAAATTTGTACATCCATGACCCGTGAATTTAGCATGGAATAATCACGAAGATATATACTTTGTATTGTATTCTGCATACCTCGGTCCCAATATAGCGAACATGTTACCAGTCTCTGCATATCCGGATACTTTATAACAAGAGAAGCACTGTTACTAATAAATAGAAATGCTAAGGTAAATGTACCAATGCCGGGATGCTTAAGACCTACGTCTGGACACCTTTATTATTTTAGTTTTAAAATAAGTATAACGCGAATTAAAATCAAAGATAAAAATATAATAAAATAAAAAATGTTTTTATCTTTGATTCTTTGATTTTAATTCGCGTCATGAAACTCATTTAAAGACTAAAATGATAAAAGTGTCCAGACATAGGTACGTGTCCAGGCATTGAGTACATTTACCTTACTTATCGTAGATTAATAAATCACAGATCATTGAATGATCAACATCTGACTAAATCCAGATACAAATTTTTCATTGCGCTTCAATATTGACAAAGAGAATTACCCCCTTTCAGTATGTTCAACGTTTTCACAGGTTTTTTGCGCAAAAACTTGCACCATCGTTCTCTCAAACAATCGTCATCTTCGGCAGGCACAGTAACGGACAAGTTTTCCCAAAAGAGCTGAGAAAATTGGGAAGTCATCTCAATCGAATCTGTTACCTTCGCACTATCATAACTATCCATCTCACACTTTAGAAGCTCATTAATGTCGCGGGAATCTCTTGAATCCCAAACAAATGTCGCTATCTCCGTTCTCTATTCCTTAATATTTCTTATCGCCGTTATCTAAAGTCGCGTAGATGTTTACGAAGTAGGTTAGTAATTAGGATCTGCTAAGCTTGAATCTCAGCGTTCCCATCATTGTGTGTGAGCGGGTTCAGCAAAACAAACCGCTCAGTAGCAATCGAACGTGATTGGCTCTTACTTTTAGATCCAACAAATCAACATAGCGTGTTGATAAGACGACACACTCATCAACAGTCGTTTCTGTCGAACGCGGCTATTACGATTCCAGATGAATATTGTTTAAAGAGAAGAATATGTTGAAAATGGAATGACGATATGTATATAAGGACAAAAAGGAGACCCAACAATATACTTTGATATTAACAAATTTAATACAGTTAAACATTGTTTTGTAATTATGTCTTGTATTTATACAAAAAGACTAAAAATAGGCAGGTATGTTGCTATTGTTACTGTTAGATAGTACAATAGCGTATCAGATATATTATGCCTCGGAAATAACATATATAAAATATTATATGTATGTATATATATCTACAATTTTTTCTGCAATAACGAGATATATGCGCCGCGTTATTAAATCATATTATATAAAAGTGCAAACATGCGAACATCGCTCGAAAGGTGAAGATCATTAATGTAAAATCTGAATTATTTACAATGCACGATGTATACATATACGTATATATGCCGCTCTCGATATATACCTTACTTACTATAACACACGTATGCTTCTGTACGTAGATCTATATCAAGAACATTATATATCTCTACACTTTTTCCCTCGACGCGAGAAGCGATACATTAAACATTCTTATTTTTCATCTTTCACCCTGAATTTCAGTCCAAATATTGCAATGCTATCAGCAAATTTGCCTAAACGCGTATTACATAAAATCGATCGTTTGACGTTCTAATTACAATCAGCTGTCTTGTGTAAATAACTGCGATTGTGCGAAAGGAGGCACAATGTTGTCGACAACTGAATTTAATCAGTAAAATACTGAATTCAATCAGTATAATTAACAGCGAAATGGAAGTATAGATAGGAAGCGTACTGTAAATCGAACGAGAAAACAATTAAAAGTATATTTTGTTTTTATCGAATTCATAGTATGTGTATATATGTGTGGGATCAATTTAATTAACCAAATAACAATAAATAGTATTACGCTCTTTACCACACATATACGCACAAGATTCTCAATTCTTGCTATTAATGATGCTAGAAGCATTTGTATGAATAGCAGTTATTCACACAATTTTGAGCAGACACAGAAAGCAGCGTTATATACAAATCTACTCGAATTAAAATAATATTTAAATGCACGTGTCAATTTATTAAGAAAAAATGCACATCGGTAATCTTGTCATTATATCGTTATAAAAGCACTGTTTAGAGGAATATTAAAAAATTTATTTAACTATTACCCTTAAATTATGGCTTTCTTACGCTGTATATATCTGAAAATGATTTGGATTGACAGACCCAAATAATTTTCATAAAAGATTCTCGTTGGAGAATAAGCAGATGCTTCCTACTACGAAGAATGGCAAAGTGTAGAAAATTATGATTCTCATGGCATCTACGAAGATACATTGAGGTTGATAAATGGAAAATCGTGACCGAGAATTCGAACTTGAATTCGACAATTTGCCTATTCGTCAGCAGCTGCAGGATTTTTTGGAGCTCGTCGGCGATTGATTCAACGCGAATCTCTCGCCGTCCGTCTGGTCTTGGACACCGTTGTCTTTTATAACCTGATCGTTTTGAAGTATCTGAAACAAACATTTTACATATATTTAATATTAATAGGCACAACCAAATTAATATATGCGCTGAAACATTGAGTGAAGCAATAATAGCAATCGTCCGATCGCAAGTTTGACACGCAGATGTCAGAGATGCTGATTGGTTTCACGTTGATTAATTAATTATGCATCATAAGTCGATCACTTCTAGGGCGAAAGACGTCAATAATTAATCCGTCGTACGTCACGCATAAGCAACAGGCATAGTAAACTTAAGCTTGATTATATGACACAAAGTCTTCACCGAATATTAATATATCCATCTTACTTTTAAGTCAGAATTATTCACGATCGCATATTTCATTTTTAAGAGGTCTGCTTCTCTACATTTATGATTTAACATGAAAGAAAAGTAATGTGAAATATCTCTTACTTTATTGACGAGAAATTTGGCTGCTTCCTCGATGTTAATATTCTCTTTCGCCGAGGTTTCAAACCAGCCGGAGAAGTTCTTCTCTTTACAGTATTCGTCCATCTTGGCGGGCGAGTTAACCAGACCTTCCTTTTGCTGATCGCACTTATTCGCCAGTAGAACGCACGGTATCGCTGATCCATCAGGAAGCTGCACTTTTGAATCCAGGTCTTGTTTCCATTTCACCACAGCGTCCAGCGTCGCGCTCCTCGTCACGTCGAATACTATGAAAGCACCTACGGCTTCCTTATAGTAAACTCTGGTCATGTTCCCGAACCTTTCTTGACCTAGACAGATCATTAAATATGAAGATTAGTTAAGTTTATTAAACTTAACTAATTTTAATATTAAATAAAATATTAAATATTGAATAAACACATTTAAATAAAATTATATTATTCGCGTATAATAACTCGGCTATGGTTTAAACTATTAATTAGACAATTTTAGAAGCGTTTGAGATATCTAAGATGTTTGTCAGTAAATAGGAAATAAGAACTATGCATGTGTATGTTAATCTAACTGTCCCGAGTATTATGTTCCATTATTAGCTCCAAAAATAAAAGGAGGTTGTGAGTTACTATTGACCTGCGATATCCCATAACTGCAGTCTGATGATGGTATGCGGATCCCAGTTCAGGACTTTGAGCGCGAAGTCGACGCCAATCGTCGCGCGATAATGTTGGGAGAAGAATTGATGCACGTATCGTTTGATGATAGACGTTTTCCCCGCCCCGAGCTCGCCGATTACTAATATTTTGTACAAGTGCTCCCGTTTCTCGCTTACTCCGAGGTTGGGTGCATTATTCGACGACGACTGAAACAGCAAAAGGAAATACAATAAACATTTGAACGTAAAATACTTTTTTTTCTTGAAGAAACAATCTTTTTTTTCAAGATATAATGCACTCGGGATGACGCTGCTTTTCTCCCCATTTTCATAGGCAGCGCATTAACTTGATAGATAACAACCAACGACGCTGAATACGTTTTATTAATCGTAAAGAGGAAGAAAATACACACATGATTTATCACAAATAATTGGATAATTATTAAATATCGCTTATATAGATACGGAAAATATAAATAAAATAATTTTTTTTTTAGAAACGCAAATATTTTTGACGAACCCCGAGCCACTTCCATTCTTTCGGTTGCACCTTCCACTTGCCGAAATCGAACGTTTCTAAATTTCGCCAAATTTTTAATTCGACGTCCATGTTTACGCGCGACTTTCTAGGTGCCTGTACGCTTGTTAGAGACTGGAAATAATTACGTTCCTCGCGAATGATCTCGCTGCTGCAGCTCGCGTGAACGAAATGAACTGAGAGACTTGCATGATGGGAGAATGATCCCCGAGTACGGTCGTGGGGGGACTGCACAAGAACTATAAATACAACAATAAGCCTCTCGCGTCTTAATGAATGTATTATCAGCAATCTGAATAATCGCCATCGAATTCGAAGAGACATCAATAGTGTGACGGACCATCTTTTGACATGATTGACTTTCTATTTCGATGATGAATTTTCGAAGCGAACGGATTATCTTCTATTTGATTCTCCTGATTTCGAGCAACTTCGGTTATCTATATAATCGCGCATTTTTTCCCTCTGAAACGTAGACGATAGATAGAACGCGCGAAATAACCACGTAATTCGAAACTCCGTAACCAGACGAGGTAACGCGCAAGATCCAAAGGGGCAGAAATATAAGCGGATCGGTATCAGAAAGGTACCGCAAACGCGTACCGCAGCGTTTGACTGGATTAGCAGGAGAGTCTCTAGAGCCACATACACTTAGCGAACAAACACCGAACAAACAGCGAACGTAAACGTTTGTTGTCATTGTTCAACAGATATAATCAAAAATTTCAAATTGCTACATGCAGCAAACACCGAATCTGGTCGAATTCTAGTATTTGGTGCAATCGAAAGAAAGAACAAACAACCTAGGAGCAAAAACGCGAATATCCGAACGTTCGCATTCGCTGTTGGTTCGCTAAGTGTATATCCTCTCGTGTTTAATATTGGAGTATAAATCGATCCACGTCAAGAACTTTTCTACGAATGAATATATGTCTGTATCTTAGAGGTAAAGAATCGCGTATCTCCAGTTTTTGTCAAAATGGAGTTAATACATTTTTCAATATAACAGGACAGCTTAAGTTGTATAGTGGTAAAGCGTCTTAATTATATCTATTATTACTAGTTCCTAAGATATAAGGTTTAGAAAAAGTTCTATTGAAAATTTTTATAGTGCCTAATTTTTAAAGCATGGCAATTGTGCTAAATTGTATTATACATGCCACAGTTAAATTACTTAATTGAAAACTTAATAAATCAAGTTACTACTTTTATTTTATATCTAAAAAAATATACATTATTTCCCTATTTAAAATTTTAAACCTAATTTCTCCGAATGTACAAAAATGGACATATACGATTTTACCTTTACCTCTAAGGTACAGATATAGATATAAAAAATTCGGTATTTTCTTCAAGTTTCTCAAGAGAGAAACTTAAAAGTAATTTTAAGTACTTATTTCTTCTTCCTATCAATTCTAGTTACGCAGAGCTTTGTTGATTGTGGCTGCAAATGCGTCAACGTGGAATGATCCAGGCTATCGTATTTCCAACACGACGAAGCCGATCATACATTATACGCGTAACATATATATTTCATCGCGTTTCGCAATTCAATATCGCCATTCAATGTCGCAAAACATCAGACGTTCGTAACGTCAACGGAGACAACCCTATACCGCACCTACCGCGATGCATCTCACCTCAAGGTGGTCCACGACTGCCACGGGTGCCATGACGTTGTAAAGTCTGCGATAATTGCTGCCTGTATTGTCGTAATCCTCCGAGAGATCCTCCTCGTCGAGGGTATTGTCGAAAGTGGAGAACGTGTCGAAGGTCCTCACGCTAATGTGCCGCACTTTATTCTTCCTTTCCTCTTCCAGCTGTTGAAGGAACTCGTTGCTGTCGGTACTTGATAATTTGCCGCGGGTGTTAACGTTGATCACCGTCTCGTCCGAGCGCGTCGCGTCCTTGGATTCCGAATCGAAGAAGCGTCGCTGAAATATCGCTCGCTTCTCCTCGAGCAACGACAGCTTACGGCGAATCTCGACGGGCGACGATGTCGACGGCACACATTCAGAGGATTCCGAATCGTATTTCGTCTTTACCTTGCCTCTCCTGGCCGCTGGATCCTCCGCGGGCTTCGTCTCGCTAGGCTCCGGCCATCTCGACAACGCGTATGGGAGTGTCGAGCTGCATCGTTTATCGAAAGGTGAGGCGTTATCTTGATTCTCCTGTTGCGACTGTCGTTCAGTGTCCGGAGAAATTTGATGATGCGCGGCTGTATGGAGAAACGTTTTTACGGTCGGTTTTTCGTATATGATCTCAAGTAGCTTTCAGCGGTTACAACGTTGCTACGGTGCTTTGCTATATGCGGTTGCCAATAATCGTGCAGTTCTACGTGCGTTTGTTACGAGAAGGTTGAAAATAAAATGAGACAAGCATCGACATAAAGGAAAGAAATAAAATTTGAAGAGATGTGCGCACCTGCGTTTCTCAGAAATAAAATCCAGACATATTTTTTTTCAATGCATACGTATCTCTAGATTTTATCTTTCAAAAAACTGCAAACGCATATCTCCCAGAATTTATTTCATAAAAATACGTCAAAGACTGAATGAAATCGTCGTTAAAAAGCGAATATCGCGGAATCTTCCGCCCTTTCAAGTTTCGTGCAGGTTTTGCAATCGCGACCCATAGCATCCATACAAGGCTCACCCTGCTGAACGGTTCCCGCAAAGCTCTTGATGGTCAGCGACGGCGATATGCGTTGCACTACGCTGACGGTCTTCGTCGATTTCTCGAGCTTTTCTGGTTTCTTAATCTCCTCTTTTACCCCCTTTTCCCTCTCCAGGGCGTCGTCGTTCTCTCTTTTCGCGGCACGAGCGTATGTGTGAACGGGCGACTCTTGTGAGGACTGGCTTTGCGATCGGCTACTATTACCTCCCTCCGGAGTGTGTCGCGGCTCTTGCTGTTCCGAGGACATGCGAAATTTATTTAGGCTCAGCTTGCGCACCAGCGAATGCGACTTCTTTTTCTTCTTCTTCAGAGCCGCGCTGGAAAGCGCGTCGGTCGTCAATTTCGGCTCTTTCTCGTCCTCGAGCCGTTGCGATTGCTGCTGCTGAGATATCTCTGAAGCGGAAGGGAATCGCGAGTCAAGGAAAAGCTGTTTAAGAACTTTGCTCTCGGATAAGAACGAAATAATACGCGTCCCATTCCAATTTTATAATTAATAATATTAAAGAAAAATGAAGAAACTAAAAGACTCGAAAAGTAAATCTTAAAAAGATATGATTCATAAATAGCTCATGCATTCTTCGTCATTCGTTGTCTATCTCGTAAATAAGAAGCGGAAAGTTCATCGAACACGTCGAGATTAACCTTTATCACGCTGCTCTGCCTCGAAGGAGGACGATACGTCGGTTTCACGCGTCTTCTTCTTGATTTTAAATAAGTTACCCTCGCGAAGGCTGCTCTTGAACGCGCCAAATTTACCCTTCTTTCGGTCATCCGCGTTGGCGCTGGAAGAGAGGGTCGCGACGCTGCCGCCGGTCAGGGTGTCGAGACTGGAACTGCTGTCGCCCACGGTGATGTATTCGCCAGAGGTGCTGGCCACGACCGACTTCCGCTTCTCTTCCTCCGACGAGGAGCGCGCGATCACCGTGTCGGGTGAACTGCCACCCTCGTTCGTGTTTTCGTTGCGATCCATGATTTTCGCGAAAAATCGCGTCACGATTTAAGACACGATGAATGGATGAATAGAGAAAAAGAGATGATGTCGTAGGGCTGATTTTTTTTTTATACTTTGCCGTACGAACGCTTTCCGTCTCACTTTGCTCGCAGAACACTGTTTTGGCTTCCCAGTCGTGCGCTGAGAAACCTTAAAATTCCACCGATGTTCGATCAGCCTCGAACGGATAATTCACTTATCCCTCTTCTCTACCTTCTTAGACGCGCAACGAGTTTTCTCTGCGCGAATACTGGAACGACTGAGAAGAAACCGAGGACCGAAAAATAACTGCGGTCAACGACGATCGGATTTTTTACTGGATAATTGTTAAACAATGAAAGATGCAGTAGCTGCCATTCAAGCCTGGATGGAATTTAAAGGATGGAGCGAGCTAGTTTATTTTTCTTGCTTTTGTAAAATGCACATACATTTTTATGGACTGGTAAATAACAGTGTAAGGAAAAATTTAAGGATTTTGAACAATTTCAGGCATTCAGGATTATAATATCATTATACGATTATTTCACGCACTGTACGAGCACTATTTCTCTAAAAATTTTCACAATACACTATAGGCAGTACCTTAACATGTACAACAGGAACCACCTTGTGGAGCACTAATTAAAATATTAGATGTCAAAAAGCACAAATTCACAGTCAGCATAACAAATAAAGAAATGTTAATAATATTAAATTTGAAAAAAAATGAGAAAATTTTATACAAGACGACTGAAGAAACTGCAGGCTCAACGGCGTCCTGAGCCGCACTAGATGTTGATATAAAAATATGAGGGGCTAATGGGGGTGGGGCATGCAAGTATCTCCCACCACGTTACTCGCTACGTACCGGTCTCATATTCTTTGTATGAAGAATCCGTATGTACGCGTGTATGTAAACCGTGTGTCCACCTTTGCAGTTGTCTTGTAAGTTTTTCTTTGAATGTATCTATACATATCTGTATCTTTGCAACAATTAATGTATATATATATATATATATATATATATATCGTTGCCCTCGGATTCATTCCTGTCTACGTATTTTGAGCGTGTGGCTTTGCCATAAACTTCCCTTTAGGGGAGTTGAACTATGTCGCGCGCAATAGACGCATTATATAAAATCCACTGTAGTTTGATAAGCGCAAATAATGCAAATGCGAGCAAATTATTTAGAATATTTATAAGTATGCGTTAACATTACGTCGCGTAACGAAATAGTGCACGCAACTTTCATCATCTTCCGCAAATAACGTTCGTTAAAAATATGGAAATTTTCACTCGGTCGAGATCGTTTAAATGGCTTTTAATCGTACACACCATCGGTATATTGAATAAAATCAAGCAAATTGCCGTACTTCGGCAAAGTCGGAGATTGCCTCTGTCCGATTTCAACTTCCGATTTTATAATGCAACGTGACGATGCATTGCAACGATTTATAAACCGTTCGATGGAATTCACGCGTGCCTCACAGGCGCGTTTGATTCTCTAATTAAACCGGGTCTTTATTCTAACAATTAATTAGCCGTGACGGATCAGCCGCCGATAAAGAAATAATGCGATAATATAGCACTAATGCGAAGATTAGAGCGAATCTTTTCAGCTCGTAATCTTAATTGGACATGCGTGATTACGCGTGCGTTGTCGATTCATTTCGTTTGTTCTCCTTTTACGCCGTACGCGATGCATCTCGATAAGCATATTTCTCAATCGCTACACGTTAATCTTTAGATATAAAAGATTTTAATTGAAATAGTAGAAGCACTATACGGATTTGTTTTTTATTTTAATAGATATCACAGTATATACGCAAGATGTAAATTCTGTATCCAGAATTTGTGAATTAATTACTAGCCATATAACAATATTAATATTAATTATCTAATACATTTCAGATAAGTCATAATTTTCCACTATCGGATTTGCTGCAATAACGTCTTAACTCACATCTCCTTGTATGTCATTAATTAAATATTAATTAAGAAAAGTTGGCAGAGTTAATGTGTATGAAACGTGCATTCACAATATAAGAATTCCAAATAATTTCGAAAATACGATGAAGATCGTCAAACGTGATTCCTAAATCGATGATCATTATCGAACACAGTTCCTACCGAATCATTACGTTATTACATTGTGCACACGTACCTACGCGCGACGAACGCGGATCAGTTTCCCCTCTATAGAAAGTACGTACAAAGAAATACGTGTGGCAAGACTCACAAACCGCCGGTATAGAATGACACACAGGGGAGAGAAGTTGCAGGACACGTTGGTCAACAACCTCAGATATTCATAACGTCCTTACACTTGCGACAGACTTGTAGCGTGCACGGTTACAAAGACACGCAGGAGCCTCTCGTTTGCGTAATTATCAGGAAGAGATAATTCTCGCCCGGGAAGTGAAGGGATATATGTGGAAAATGAACATCTTTGCCTATTCTTTTCTAAGAGGTTTTGTTGAAGGCATTTTTCTGAATGACAGTCTTATCAATATCTATACGCTTAACAATAAGCTTTCGAGTTCAATGCCCAACCTCACGTGGCTAACAAAATAAAATAGTATAATCAAAATTTGAGTTTTGAAATTTTAGAGCACCTGCCGTACAGTTTTGACTTGTCAGCAATTAAATAATTTTTATCTTAAAAATGACAGCAAGTTCTCACCAAAATTAGCAAAGTTCTTTTCTTTTTCTTAACGTTCCTTTATTTTTAGACTTTTTCTCCGTATGTATGAGTATCGAATCGGAAGATGGAACAGACATAAGTAAAACCTGAAGAATATTATAAATCAGTAGTATTGTTCGTAAGAAATAAAATTCCTTCTGTAGTACGCGCACGATTCGAAGAATGCCAACAGGAAGGAGCCTTCTCCACTTCCCATCGACGTAACGTATTACGTCACGAGTAAAATCGACGTTCCGGTAGTTAGTGACGAATTATACATCTAATCTAATTGTAACGTCCCACACACCGCCAAAGACAGATCTTATTGCGATAATAGTGTTCCAGCCAAGTAAGTCGGAGAAAGTATCTCTCGATAATTATATCAACTATACAACTTGCGGTAGAAAACAGATGTATCCCTGAGAGGACCCGGGGCAACGTTTTCGTGAGAAATCGCGTTACGATGCGCGCTCGTCGAGGCGCCCACAGGTCGCGTAATCGACGGTGAAAGGTGTTCTTAATAAACGCGATTTAATAGCTAGTTCACGCGGGTGTCGAGCTAAAAGCGCGAGCTGAAATCTGTAACGCGATTCGCGCGTGGCACGAGAGAGAGAAAGAGAGAGAGAGAGAGAGAGAAATCGGACCCACCTTTCTTCTAGCGTCTCTAGCTGCCTCCTGCTTGCAATTCTCGCTGAAATTCATGTTGAGATCGAGGTACAGGTGATTATTGTTCAACAGAAGCGCGGGCGGCTCCATCGGCGGCGGATTCGCTTCCTTCTTGTGCCTCAAACGCCTCTCGGTTCTCTCCTGCCTCGTGCGCAGCACGAGCACCACATTTCGGTCCAGCATGTCGAATTCGAATCTCGACCAGAGAGAATCGGACAGGCTTATATTTACCCTTTCGTAACACGCGTGCGACGTCCGATCGAGTTTTTCGTAATACACTGCACCACGGATCTAGCCACTGCGCAGCCAACTCTATCCCCGACGCACATTAATATTTATCAGGAGACCATATCGAGATCTCGCGTGGCGGCAAAAGAGAAGTGTACTATAGGCACGAGGAGAACGTCTTTCTGTTTCTTCTACTATTTTACGCTATCGTGGCGACATATTTATACGTTGTCTTATTATATGTGCTCCAGTTCGTAATCGCGAGCCGCTCGACGATGACTCGACGATATTATACGATCTCTAATTCTCGCTTTTCCGCTGCTTTTTTGCGCCGGTTCAACGGTAACAGCCGGGAACTTGTGCGTGATTTCGCGATGATGCAACGATCGAGGAGAAATTCGTAAATCGTGGCCGTAAGGGAACGATAGTAACGGACAGTGTGCGTCGGATAAGTGCAAAGTCCCAGCATTTATTGGATTAGCCCGGACGTTATCGTCTGCCATGTTATCGGAGCGAGCGAGGCGCCTACAAAAAATGCTAGGCGCCTTGTGAGCGTGATCGTTTTTTGTGATGTGCGTATACAGAGAGAAATACGGGAAGGAGGAGGAGGAGGAGGAGGAGGAGGAAGGCGCCGTCACGAAGACGACGACGACGACGATGGACGACGACGAAGAGAGGACTGCGACATGCGGCTGGACCATAGTTCACCGAGTTCACCAACCTCCAAAAACCCTACGCGGTTATGAATATCGTCCCAGACAGCACGCATGTCCAAAACCAAGACATAAAACGTTTTACGAAATGATGGCTAAAAGACGTCTTAACGACGCCGCGACGTCTTTAAGACGTTTCATGTCTCGATTTTGGACATGGTGCTGTTTGGGGTGGATCCGTGTAGAAACTCTGCTACTTTATCTCTGCCTACATTAGAATCCGAGATTCAAATGCTGAAACAATCCTGAAATTATCGTTCCGTCACTCCAGTTATCAATATCGAAGGGCTCACGCCGTTTCTCGGTTTGTTTGTTTTCGTTTAGCAAAGAATTTATGATCCACCACTACCGCAGAAGAGAGAAACACCGCGCTGTTTACGCGTTATCGATCGCCCTGGTCGCTGCATCGCTTTAGGTGGACCACGTACCAACCGCCTGGTTCCTGGTTCCTGATTCTGTAACTCTCAACGACAGGGTCGTTATCGTTATTACATTGTCGTCGCACAGGTATAATATATGACAAAACCTGCGCGACTACAATATAACGATAACGACAGATATCTGTCGTTAAGAACTGAATGGGCAGAACGGGGGCACTGGACCAATAAGAAAATCCGTCAATGAATGGGAGAATAAAAAATAAAAGTGAAAAATCACGGTCGCGTTATCCGGTTGTCGCCGGTTAGTTTATCGAAGATTACACCAGTTTCGCCATCCTACCGAGAAATTACGTCGAAATTACGTCAGTGGGATTATTTTCGTGTCTTGTTCCAAGTTCCAAGAGCAGAAGAGACGATCACGAGAGGCGATCATGTAACGGGAATAACAACGCAAATCCTCGTAGTTGTTACACCCCGCGGTTACGATCGACGCGAAACGAACCTGGGATATGCCCGTGTGTTCCGCGGTTTCATCGCCGCGGTATTCTTTCCCGCCGCGAAGCCGCATAATCGAGTTACACCGATCCCCCGTGACACGATTACGCGTTCGCCCCGATCCCCGATCGGTTCGGTATACGTCCTTCGGCAGGAATACTCCGTATCGGAGGGAGAAATATAATATATATCGGTGACACAAACTGATACATCGCGAATGGTGTTGCAGTTCGCCATACCGCGTATCGCGACAACCTGATTAAATATACATACTTACGTTACATTGCGACAAAACGGTCGGATTAACTTGCAATTTACATTGCACTTCGACGATTACTGTTAATTACGCGCCACGCGAAGATGAACCAATTCGATATATCAATCGCTATAAATAAGCGTGGAAACGTTGCGAAAACGCGGAGGAAAAGAACGAAACGATGTCAAGTGATATCTATTCCGGAATAGATGGGAAATAGTACGCGTCACGTCAGCCGGAATTAGAAACACAACAATCCCCGTTCATTTAGACAAGCGCAAATGAACGTAACGTGATAACTAATTATAAGAATGAGATAAACATTATACAATGCTACGCGCGCTAGTCCCTGACTGGCGCTTAAGAGACCGACGACGCAATTGTTTTGAATGAGCGAGCCACACTTACGTAGTTTTGACGACACGATTCCAGGGAATATCTGTTACACGACGAATGTTGATTAAGAAACAAACAATCTGATTTATGTCCATTAATTATGTTCATTAATTCGGTTCGAAATAGGCAAAAAGTTAAAAGTTAAGATAATTTGTTCGAGGATCGATCAATGTTTATACTCGACAAGAATTCGCATTATACATGAGCTTAAAGAAAGCTAGAATGTTCTAATCTAATATGATTAAATTGTTGACTTGCTGACCAACGTGACATTTTTAATCTTTATTACCGGTCGGCGGATATAGACGTGCTAATAATAGCTGTCGAAAAGACAAAGTATACGTGATGCAATCGTATAATTTGGTGTGTTACAATATTCTACGTGACAATAACTGATGCAATCGTAATTTGGGGTGTTACAATATCCCACGTGACGATAAAATGATTTATGTCTATTACGCAGTAAACTTTGCAATTTTCGTTCCCATAACGTAAAATCCATAAACGACCATATAACCATATTATTTGAAATATAAAAAAAAATATAAAAATAAATTATATGATTATAATAGAAATTACAATTTTATATTGATCAATAATCTATTTTTTTCGACGAAATTATAGAAGATTACGACCCCATGTCAATATTGTCAATAAATAAATATTATCTAATATTGGTATCCGAGCCCTAGAGATTTAACTTAGTTCCAACAGAAAAGAATCTGTTTTCATCTCGATATATGTTAATTTCGGGAATCGGCGTGACCTTTCACCGCCGTTTAACGCGTGTGTCGTCTCGTACGTAATGTAGATAAGAATCGTCGCCGCGTATTTTGCTCAACTACTTAGTTATTCGATAAATATTCGTTTTTTTTTTTAAGGAAAAAATCGATATTACTCGGTAAAAATGTATAATCTGAAGTGAAAGGTTAATAAACTACAAGAGGGTGCAAAAGAAAAGGAACAGCGTTCTCCTAAAGAACGGTAACTAAAAAGCCATTAATTCCTATCGGAATTAAAAGTGATCGGTTGTTTTATAAACAGATATCGAGAGGAAGTAAATCCTCCTTTTTTAAACTTATGATGACGAAGTAGTTTGATTAAATGTTACATTACTTACGCAGTTGCGGAAAGAGAGAGAGAGTTGCGTGAATCGCCAAATGCGCTTATCCGCCAGATTATCAGTGAATTACAATAAGCGTTTTATTCAAACGGCACATTTGCCACCGTGATGCAGCGATGCACGGTAATCCTAGCCTACAGGAGAGCGGATGGGACAAGATAATTGCTAATTAAGATTAACACAGATATCCCTGAAGTGACAACGAATGACGTTTCAATAAGATGCAGTTTGCTTGAAAGTTAAGCTGCATTAATTTAAGTAGCGCGTTTAGCAAATGCAGAAAAGAAACATGTAAATGTCAGATATGTTATTGGATATGATTGTTCTGAAAATAAAATTTCTTATTTCTTATTTTTTGAAAATAAAATTTTTTATTTTCAGAAAATATAAACAATCTGACAAGTTATTCGAACGCTGAAAAATAATTGACGTGTCCGATCCAAACAGTTGCGTATATAATATTAAAATTATTAAAAGTTAATGGATATGAGGGATTTATCTAGCGATTATATTGAGATCGCGATCTTATTGTAATGGGAAAACGATCTTAATTACGATACTAAGATTAGGTGTGAATCACGAGTTCGTGAGACAACGATACGCAACGAGAACACAGTAGCGGAGTTCGAGTTTGATAGAGAGACAATAATGATAAGCGACAATGCATTGACGAAATGTTTGTTAAGCTTGTTTTCTCGATAGGTATCTTAATGATTCATTCGAAAGTCGTTTCGCGCAATTTACGCGAAGGTGAAGCGCGGCGCGATAAATGCAATTTTTACATAAACTCGATTACATTTGAATTTAAATATATCGGCACGCAACATTACCACGTTCTATCTACTGTGTGGACAGTAGCCTGATCGACGTTATTTTTATTATCTGAAAATCGAAAAAGTGCAGATCAATGCTGCAGACGTATTCGCCAAAGATGTCCCGGTTGCACGTAGCGTGTTTCGCTACTCATATATAGAAAGTATCTTAAATTTTACATGCGCAGTTTTACGACTAACCCCTGCATGCATTTCGCGGACTTTGCGGTCACCTTTGTCGATACGTGAAACGGCTTCTTCCCGACTACATCGTGACAAAATAGCCACGACAAAATGTTGAAAACTTCTCAAGAATAAATAGTAAATATATAAATTAAGTGTAAATAATAACGGTCAAATTTGCGTGCTCGCGCGCGCGTGTCATCTATATTGAATTGAACAAGACTATCTTAATGCGTGTTTGGTAAAAGATTGATATTCCTGAATCCTGATAATTATTGTATAGGAATAACTTCCGTCAAGTCTGAGAAATGATATATTAGTTGCTTTCCATTTACACTCAAGTGATCTGAGTCACTCAGATATGTGAGTATTTTATACTCATTTTGTATTTACCTGCTTATTTCGGTGACAAAGCTATCGTATAATAATACAGGTCCATAGCCTCACTTTTAATGTTCGAGTCTATTAGATTCATTAAAGCAATGGCTCGATTGTGCTTGATTGTAGATAAAAACTCAGTTGAATCTCACTTGCCAGCATGCAAAAAGAACGTGCATTTAACTGAGTTATGACGTCACAAGTGAGAATTATCTGAGTTTTGATGCAAATGGAAAGCAACTATTAATAAAATGGGAAGATACTTTAATATTTTACGGTGATATCGATGGGCTCCGCCCCTCCGAAGGGCTGCATGACGCAGTCACACGTAATGTATTTTTACATTTTTAGAAATAATTCAATCGGACACCTCTTCTCAGCGTCCATAAAATAACCACAAATCCGATCCGACATAGATCGTATTCGTAGTATATATGAAACTCGATCATTCACAATAGTGACGCCTTAATTCGAGGAAAAATGCGCGCGAGAGGACGGAAAGAGACACCGATCGTGTCTCTTGCGGTTATTTACTAGACACTAGACTGCGGGATGTAAAAAGTTCGGTTGAAAAAAAAAAGACTTATTCAATATGTTGATATTCGTGAAAAAATTAAATTAGATTGAGACTAAATTAATAGTCTCTCTCGTTTCTATATATATTATTAAGTAGTGTACATACATATACTTATGTATAGTTTATTTAATACATGTGTACCTTAGAGGTGAAGAATCGTATCTCCGCATTTATTATATGAATTCAGAGAAAACAGGTTTAAAGTTTTAAGTAGGAAAACGATATATTTCTTTTAAATATAAAATAAAAGTAGTAACTTGATTTATTAAGTTTTCAATAAAGTAATTTAACTCTGACATGTTTAGTGCAACTGCCAATAACACTCTGCAGGGGAGACCGGACACAAGACTCGTTGGCACAAAAGGCAAGTTGGCATTGCGTTCCGTTTATACTTTATGTATTTGGCGAAAGAAACGATGGAATAGTTATCACAAAACATCTCTTTTATGACATATAAGTACTTTGTCCAAAGTTTTATTTAAATCAAACAAGTATTACAATAAAAAAAAAGAGAAAACTCTGATTCAAGAGGTGGCAAGTAAATTTTCGAGCGTTTCAAAATATCGTATTAATAATGTTCTTCAGCTTGAGAAGTAAATCAAAATGACGTATTATATTAGTTAAAAGAAAAGTTTCCGTTACTATACGACATGTTATTTTGAGGAATAACACTAATTTATTATAATAAAATGACTGAAATCAACGTATGTAGAAGAAGCTATAATACAGTATACAGGATCGTTCCTAGCATGAAAATGTAGAGAAAGGTTCTCTCTATCACATTAGTACTGTTTAATCATGATAATTAGTTGTTTAAAAAATTAAATGCCGAAATTGTGAAAACTGAGCCAACGAGCCTCGATCTCCCCTACCTTTTAAAATTAGGTTTAAAAATTAGGCACTATAAAAATCTTCAATCCGACTTTTACAAAACGTTGTATCTTAGGAACTAGTAATAATAGACAAGACGCTTTACCATTAAACAATTTAAGCTCCTGTTATAGTGAAAAATGTGTTTACTCCATTTTGACAAAAGCTGGAGATACGATTCTTTACCTTTAAGGAGCACAGATACATAATTTAATATATATAAATCGTAATATATATCATATATAATATATATATAAATAATCTTCGCGCGAAAACAAAGCTGTGAACGGCGAGCGCAATTAACGCTCGAGATTCAACGGATCCCGCACCGATTCACGTTTTATTATTCGCATGCAAAGAGAGATTACTACCGAATCCTCGATATCGGCAACCTCGACAGTTTGGTAGTCAATCGACGACAGATTAGATAAATCGAAGTCTTACGAAGATTATCGGCGTGACGTGTGTATTGCCACGATAAATTTTTCTGTGATAATCACGGGAGGATTTCCACCGTGCTTTTCCCGGGAACATTTCGGGACGAGATAATTGAAGCACGTGTTGCATCGTAGCCGGGTGATGCAACGGAATTTTTTACTTTTATCGCCGAAAGGGAGACCGGGTGACCGCGAATATTCGTACCGACTAATCGAGTGGAAGCGAAGATCATCCGAGGCGACCGGACAAAGAATACATAACTTAATCGTCAGCGCGACGTATCTATGCGCCTCTATCAAAGACTCTATTGACGCATCGTGGTTAATCGTCAAGATAACTCGATTTTTATCGCTTAATCCATACAAATCGAAGAATACACTGAACTTAACAAAAATATACTTGCTACACCGATGGGAATGCTATCGTCTCTTTCTACGATACGTAGAAGATAAAAACGAGCTCAAGGCGGACTTTTCACACCCTGACCGCGTCTCGTCTTCATCCCGCCGAACACGCTTGTTTTCGATTCGATAATAATTTTACTGTGAAACATAAAATTATTATCGGTTATAAAATTTCGGCGTAAAATTTCCACCCGTCTCGCACTCGTCTCGATCTCTCCGTATCGTCGTTATTGACACGCGCCGTTCTATCTAATCGAACGAAAAGACGAAAAGGAAAAACAAAAAAAAAAAGTAAAGATATACGTTTGTGAGTAATCGTCCGGAGTAACGATTCGGATTATTTAAAGCGCGTAGCCCCGCGAGGATTCGCGCAGACACTCGCACGTGTATCGAGCCGATCGCTCGGAATCGGCACCTCTCTTCCCTCTCGCCGCGTTCTCGACGAATATTTATGACGATATTAATATGTCAGACCGTCGAGGGAGTGTTTCCAAACGGTGAAACTCCGTTTCGGGGGGACATGGGAGGATCCTCCGCGACCCGCCGGACGTGCGAGCCGATCGTTCAAAATCGGCGCGCCTAGCAGACGCGAGGTCGGCGCCGGTACGCGCGTAAAAATCGAGGGGTGGAAAACGGTCGAGTCGACGTCGACACTCACCATTTGAGGGGCGGGACGATTCTGCTTGGATCCCCGGTACTCCTGCAGCGGAACGGACTCGTATCGCAGCTTCTTCTTCAAATGCGAGCGGGAACGTCTCACGACCGATATCACCACAGCTGGGCCCATCCGGCCATCTTGCCATATATCAAAACGTGTACTACGTCGCGCTGGCGTGTTTCGCCGTCGAGGCTCTCCCCCTCCTCGATCACCCCCTTTTTTCATCGCGCCGCGACGACGACGGTTGCGTAACCCCCTCATTCCCTCCTCGTCGCTTTCGCGGACGTCTCAATCTCTCCCTTTCTCCTTCCCCGACGCTCTTATCCGACGAGTCGCTTTGTTTATAGAATTTAAAGTTCCCGTCGTGATCGCGGACGACGCCACTGCACGGCAGGCTGAAAACTTGGTCTCGGAGGAATAATGAATTCCGAGAGACTCATCCACTTTGCAGAATTTGTAATATATACTTGGATGATTTAAATTGTAATAAGCTAGCGATCCAAGGATTCGATTCTCAATCCAGCTACCTTGTAGAAACATATAATTAATGACACAGACTTGTAAGAAAGATTAAACTGTGAGAAAAAGAAACGTTGCCACCTTTTGATTTATAAATCAATCGTATTTCGTTTGAAAAATCAAGTATTCTATTAAACTTTATAATACATATGTATAGATTAATTTTCATTGGTATAAAACAGATAATAGAAGCATGGTAGAAAGACATACTTATGCCTTCTAAAGGACTAACGTCATTATTTACAATGTATCATATATGACAATATTTACAATCTTCCTAAAACAAAAACGGTTAATTGCTGCTGCCGAACCAATCTGATCCCATCGCACCGAAAAACGCAGCCGCCCCGGATTTTATTGCACTGGTCGAGTCATTTTTCGCCTGCTCCTTCGTTATTTTCTTACGCTGCAAATAAATGCATATTTTAATATAAAAGATAATTATTTATATACATATTTGCAAAACTGTTAGTACCATCCGCGATCTCGTAAAAATAAACACATTTATAGAAAAATTTATTAAATCACGTTGAAATTCTAGCTGTATAGTAGCTGTTATTTAAATTGCATTTAATTACAATACTATTATATTTTTTCCTAACAAATCAATGTAACATAATTTCTATGTTGCTTTTTCATCCTTTGAAATAAAAATAATGGGTAACATAAAAGGATAAATAAAATTATATAATTGCATTAATTCAAAATTGATTAGTTCCAAAATCACGCCATGCATATCACTTTACGGGCTTACCAAATCTATACATTCGTGATATTTTTATCTCAATCAAAGAGCAAAATCTAGGAATAGGTATATGTTTATTCAGACAATAATAAATGTATTTTAATTTGACAATTTTGCTATTAAATTATATAACTGAAATATAAGAGTATTCGATACGTACTTGTGTTTTATCAGGTATTGGCACCGATAAAATTGGCAAATTCCTCGTTGGAGCGGTTACAGTTAATGGCGGGAACCATGGTGCTCCTGTACAAACTGCTAGTACCGCAGGCGGTTCGATTTTTCCATTGTCATTGCTGGTATGTTCATTGCGTGCACCCAACGTCGAATGCAATTGTTCTAAATGACTGACCAAGTTTCCAAATATCAACTAAAAAAAATTAGATATTTTAAATCTCTCATTGTTATCACATAAAAAACCTCTAGCTTTATTAATAATATACTAACCAAAGATCTTTGAACGGATTTTTTAACGTTGGTGTGGATGAACGGATTAAAGACATCGTAGTCGAATGGATCTATTTTCGCAAGCACCGCATCGGACGTTTTGATTGATAATTCATTAAGAACTTTGTTTTCATGGGGCACCATGAGCAACGT
Source organism: Temnothorax curvispinosus (assembly GCF_003070985.1). NCBI lineage: Eukaryota > Metazoa > Arthropoda > Insecta > Hymenoptera > Formicidae > Temnothorax > Temnothorax curvispinosus. Next base: position 391,827 of record NW_020210085.1, read on the forward strand.
ACAATATCTTATATCGTATAGTACTTGAAACGCTTGCTTTTGTCTGAGGTCCATGTTTTTAGACGCATTAAGATAATAATTAAATAATTCCGTAATGATGCTTTCGATAATTTGCTGCAGTACCCTCCTAAAATTTGAGAAACGGAATATATCATGAAAAATGAAGTGTCTCAATCTGTGTTGGACGGTGTTGCATCATTTACTTACTTTGGAAGCGTATGAGGTATAATCTTATTTAAATCTTTGCAGATGGCAGTCAAGAATTTTTGCAAGGGTATCGATGGCTGATACGGTATTAAAATTTCAGATTTTATTCGCTTTCCTTCTCCGGATTCTTCCTCGATGGTAACTTTCTCCCATTCCGATACGATCCAATGGACGCGCAATCCATCGATTGGCTCTCTCAATATATATTTCTTCATATGCTCAGATATTTTAACTTTATATATATTAGCCCAAATGGACCACATGCAAGTACTTTCTTCCTTTAGATTGTCGCAAACAGCTTGCCACTTGACATTCGTGATGGCGAGTCCAGATATTTTCGACGATGTAAAACACTTGTTTAAATTCGGACACAAAGTAGTTAATGCAAAGAGAAATCTTGCTAAAACTATAGCGTTTATATCACTTTGACCGTGTTTGGGTTTGTCATTGACGCATGTGTTCCTCATAAATTGTACAAGGTCTTCGATCTTTCCGTTGCTGATTACTTGCAAATGTTCTTGGACTTCATTACGATCGGAGAATGAACTTGCAATTAAAGATATGTTCGCCGAAAGTAAATTATCTTTTATCGTTATCACTCGTTCGGTCTCGTATAAATAGTGCTCGAGATCGGACAATAGCGCATATAGACTTTCGTCGAATTTTTCGCACAATTTCATCACGTTTGGGGAAAAGCCTTTAGCTTTCATTAGCAAGGACCTCTTGTTATCCAATCCACCGTTCTTTGTAAGTTTCTGCGGAATGTCAGTGGGAGAATCTTTCCACACAAACCATCGTAAATCGTGTTCCGGAAATTCAAATTTATCATGCGCTACTTTATCGAGCAATTCTGCTATATCGGATTTTAAATCGGCCAGCGTATCAGTCCATTTATTCGTTATAATACCTATTAACAAATCATCGTTAATTATTAAAATAAATAGTGTATCTTTAGCTTTTTATATAAATATAATTACATTTTGCTCGTTTAGTTATAATAGGCTGGAAGAATTCCATCCAGAAACTTATTCTCGGTAATGAAAGCTCTTCCCATATGGAATTCCAATTTTCAGGCAGGTTCACGCTGATAGCCTCTTCCCGAACATTGTACAGGCCTTTAATAGAAACTATTAAATCTAATAATTTGGTGACCTCGTGATTAGAAAAATCGTTCACCCAATCCAACCAAGATTTAACGCTATCTTGAAGAGCCGATAAAGAAAAGTTTTTCGGTACATCCTGAACGAATGGTTTATGGTGTTTGGTAACGGATGGCAGGAACTTTTCGAGTAAATCTTGATCTAAATCCAACTGCGATAGCAAAAAATACGCTTCTTGATCTTTTATGTCTGTTATAAACTGCATGACTAAACCCCCAGGCGCATTATCCGCATCTGTAATCATGTAAAATAGTTGACAACGAAATTTTCTGTTTGCTGCATTAAGATCGTAAAACAAATAAGTTACTTACTTATAAAGCATGAATATATTAAGTGCACAGTTTGTATAAGTATTTTCATACACAACTTCAGCTTATTTTTGACACTGTCGTGACTTTCTCCTTTAACGACAGATTCGATGGCATGACTTCTCGAGGATATTAATCTTTCTAAAAGATTTGCAAACGACGATTCATTCAGAAACACGAGAGATGCCAAGCAGTTTGCGGCATTCTACAAGGTAAATGTATCATTAGCACCTAACAATTAAACATCATGAAATAAGCAACAATTTGTATACCAACTGTAGTCGAAACGTCCAACGACTGCAATATTTTGTTGCATTCATTGGATATGATGCTCCTAAACTGCATAATAACATCCCACTGCTTCAAAACAATTGGATATCTATGCAACAGCTCGGTGCTGCCGACTTCGAACATTAGACTGTAATTTATATGTTGCGCTATTATGTATAACTGCGTGGCAAATAATAAATTCTGATTCTCAATGCTCGTCCAAATGTATTGCGGAATGTCCATTAGGATTTTGATTTGGATGATAACGGAGTGAAAAACGTGTCCCCTTCTACAAAAAATTACAGTTTGAATTCCATTGCTAACATAAATTTTTCATTTCGTATGCATTCAGATAACATGTGCGAGTGATATTTAAAGAAGAATACTTGTCCAGCTTATCTTCGATCGGCTCGGTTTTAAAACCAATAAGATACTTCTTTTGCAATTCCCTAAATCTGTCCTCTATATTAGCGATTCTTGCGGTGACTTTCTCAGACGTGATCTTCATCTTCCCAATTGTGTCAGCAGCCAATATCAAGTCTCGATATCTTTCCCTGAAAATCATTAATATGAAAACTGACAGATTTGATGTAACTCTATGCACCTCTGTGTAAATTTCAAAGTGACAAGACAAACTTCGATAAACTTGTATAAAAAAATTTGCGTTTTACTAGTTAAAAAAGATTAATTGTAAGCTAAATTGAGCTAGGTGAGGGAGCCTTACCCAACCAACGTTCGCAATTCTATTTTCTTCCTGTCACTTTCCAGTTGAATCTTTTTCTGAATCTCCTCGATCTCCTTAACGGTGTGCTGCTCGAACAACTTGTTTATGTCCAAGTCGAGGTAATTCGTCGTCGTCGTCATATTTCTAACGTTTCGTGCACTCTCTCTATCTCGATGATTAACAAGAAATCCCACGTCTGCCCACAGTGCCCACGTCCACCCACGTCTCCCACGTAGCCCACAGGTTAGACCGCCATCGGCTGTTTTATCGTGTATCGATAAACGCCCCGTGGAGCCGTGGAAACGTCATCCGGCGGACGTCCGTTAGTCGGCGCCGCACCTGTACTCGCCCTGCACCTGCGGCTCTCCCTCTGGGAGTTACGTGCTCCGAAAATGCTTATCAGGGGGAAGGCTCGTCCCTGACGTCGAGTACAGCCAAGTACAGCTAACCAAGTCGACGAGGCAGGCAGGCGCCCTGTCGAGGACGGTGCAAATTCCGAGTTCTCGCGCGTACGGCGACAGGCGGTGCGGCCCGGCGACGAGGATCACCCACCCCCGAGGTGCGCCGACATAATCGTCCCCGAAACGTCGGAATCGCCGCCGCGGACGAGGAGGAACGCTGCGATCCTGCGACCCGAGCGACGGGGGAGTGCGCTATTTGGTATGCGGCGGCTCTTTGTCGCCGTGGGAAACTCCGGCGGATTCGTCTCGCGTGACTCGCGTCGCGTCGCGTGCCGCAGATAGTCCGGAGTCCGGACGTCCCGAGGAAGGTTATGTCGTCGGCGTAGCGCCGTCGAGCGGACGATCCACGATCGCCGTCACCCGGCTGCCGCTACCCGCCTTCCTTCCGGTCTCGGGGATCCTGCTCCGCGAGCGAGCGATGAGATTTTTCGTCGCCCGGTGACATTCCCCACCCGCGTGGCGTGGCGACAGCAGGTGTGTCCCCTCGGGTCTACGGATGTGTGCTCGGGCACCCCACCACCGAGCCCGAGCCACCGACGACGTCGAGAGCAGCTCTCCGGTCTCCCCATCATCTCGGCATCGCGGTTTCGTCGTCGGCGAGACGGTAGCGGTGATGCGCGCTATCGGGCCGAAAACAACCTAATCGGGGGCCCCGATGACTGTCGACCACACGGGTGAGCATGCCTTCCTTGATTCTCGATTCTGCGTCGCGCCTTGGCGCGCGGGCCTTATCTCGCGACTCCGACGACGGACAAATGGCAAAGTTGAGCCGCTCCGCGACTTTCTTCTCGCCCCTTTTTTTCTTTTTCCGGAATTAGCACGTTTGCTGCAAGGACTCGCGCCCCGCGTTGCTATTTTCGCGCTCGGCGCGAAGAATCGGCGTTGGACGAGAACGAAAGTTTCGAGGTAGGGTAGGGGTTATATTTGCCAAACGAATTTGCCTCGGGGTCTAATATGCGAAATCTCTCCTTCCTCCTTGAGTGATACGTACGTACACGTACCTTAAAAGGAATTGCGACGGTGTTTCGAAATAAATTATTTCGGAGTACAAAACGTGCCTATATATGCGCGACTCCTGGGTGTGATGTCCCAATGTGGTAAACCGGCCTGTCGGATAGATTGAAATTTTTTTATATAATTTTGTTCCGAGTCGGAAAATGACAATCTTGTTACGTTCGGTATATTTTGAATGCAGATTACCACAAGAGAAAAAGGATGAGTGCCTCACTACCGTCACTTCAGCCAAATAGTCAAAGCTTGGAAAGGCAGAGACATGTCAGGACAACGACGGAAAGACTGTACAACAGTCTTACCAAGAAAAGGTTTGATTCTATTAATATTAGTCACTGGGATTAGTCATGCTAGATCTCTTATTTAGCCGTGTGTGCGCGCGTGGATGCTGCTGATGATTAAATGTGCGTTTCGTATGTGTGTTTCTAGGAAAGATCCGAAGCAAACAAACGTGGAAAGAATGTGGATAAACTACGAAGACTGCAAAGATGACTTTTGGGCGGCTATAAGACCTAATTATGATTATATTATGGATACTAATTTAATCGAAACTTGCAAGGTAAGTTTTTGAGATTTAGCTTACAAGTTTGTCAAACTTATGCATAGAGATTTAGCGTGAGAAGATAAACGTTGAATTATTTTCAATATTTTCAGGAAGCGAATGGTGAACTGACCAGTGAACTAACATGGGACGAAACGGACGTGTCGACGCAATCGTGGAATTTAAAGGAAGTCAGCAATCAATTTTCAGAGCTTTACTCGTGGTTAAGATTTCTTCAAGAAGTGGTCTATTCTAAGGAAGAAAATCTTCTAGACAAAAGCCTGCGTGCAGTATGTATCAGTGAATCTGACATATACTACGTTTACGCGAACGTTACTTCTGTAGTAACTTACGATAATTCCCTTGTTTACGCGGAGTTAATCGTCATAAATTACTACAGAACCCCCTTTACATGGAGGAATTATCGTAAGTTACTGCAGAAGTAACGCTCGCGTAAACATATAGATATTCAAAATATAAGATCAAATAAATCTCGCGTTGAAATTATTTAAAAAATTTGAATAAATCGTTAGGCTCACATGGAGGAGCTGCGACGCAAGGCTTACAGACGCAAATTGTTCAATGAGCAAGCGGAAAAATTAATTTCTCGCGCCCCTGCTTTGAAAGACGAAGTGGCGTGGCGTGTAGATCACTTGAACGCAAAATGGGAACTAGTTGAGCAAATTATGGCGCCCATAGACCGACCAGTATCTAGTCAACAAGATATATCAGCGGGTAATTGTTGCCCCCTTAAAAAATTACATGTCTCTCGCATGTTTGCCAATGTACGCGTGATCGATTTGTTCCAGACTTTGAACGGGAAGTGAAATGTCTGAGAAAATGGTTACGAGAAATGGAATCGCGTCTTCCACTTTTGAAACCTTCGAATTTCTGCGTCAACTGGACTCTGCCGGAACTGGAGGAAAAAGCGCTGGAGCTCATGGTAAGTACCGCTTTCTATTATTATTGTATTCAGGTAGTAACGTAATTATTAGTGTTTCATTCTGTCTTTCTTATTCGTCGTCAAATTTCACCATGTGGTTCACATTTTACGGACAGATGTCCCTTTGGGTCTCCGTTTTATTTTTCTTTGTTTCATTTTACTATAGGAAAGGTCAGTCCGCTTGTAGAAAAGAATGCTTTTGTATAGAAATATAGCATATGTTTCAACATGATCGTTTTTCTATATATTAGAATTAAATAATTAACAAATAAGTGTTTAAAAATTTTATTGTAAGTCACTATATAAAGACAGGTGAACGTCTTTAAAGTTCCCCTCGGGTAACTTTTGTGCATGCGCTTGTTCTTGTCTTCCTGTTTTTCTTTCCTTAAGTAAATTGGATAGCGTAAAATGCGCACGAAGCGGAACGGAGCATATAAATATGCTGATGATTTAGCTTTACTAGCTGAGGCAACCCGTTTATTAACCGATTTAATTGTTAACGGCGAAGCGGCGAATGCTAGGAAGCGGCACGATTCGGCGGAAGACGTGCTAAGAATAATGCCGCGTTGGTTGGAGCACGTGCGTGGCGCACCGGGCTGAATTTTCGCTGGCTTAAGAGACCGGCCAACGCAACAGGCCAACAGCTAAGCTAAGGCTAACAAGAGGAACGGATGTGATGGCGTACTCAGCTAACTCAGCTGGGAGTGGGGAGCGAACACTCGGCGGCGCGTACCCGCGTACCCCACAGTCCCCCACGTTTGTTGTTTTGTTCCGGGCTCCGATCTTTGCCGAAGGCTCGCGTTCGGACGCAAACGATGCGCTTCGTTGCGCGCTGGAGAGACCGAGGAGGCTAAGCAGCTGCCTGCCGGCTGCACGAGCCGACAGAGTTCGCCGTTCCACGGTCGCCGCCGGTGGACGGGCACGTTACAACGAGCACGTTGATCCAAGGTTCCCTTCCTCCTCGTCCTCTCTTCTTTCTTTCTTCCTTCCCCTCCATCCACGATCATCTCTTCCCCGGTTCTTTTCGCGTCTCTTTCCGTTTCTTCGCTTCTTCGTCTTCCCTTTCCGTTTCCGTCTAGTTCTCATCCCTCTTTTTTCTAGAGCGTCCGCTATATTTAAACGCAAATGGTGCGCGTCTTTTGTGTTTCGACCTGTGTGATCGCGGTATCCCTCACGTAGGGTCTCTCTGTGTGCAACGCGTGGCTCGGCTGGCTTTCCGGCTCACGACCTCACGTATCACCGGCATCTTATACCGCCAGAGCAACCCCCTCCGTTTACCCTTCTCGAAAAGCAGCGGGAGTTCATCTCGGGAGGAATCCACGGTCATAATCGCCGTGGGTATCCGTGGGTCAGCCAGACCGGAGTCTCTTCTTCCTACGGGTGTCGGGTCTAACCGGCCACCGCCGCTCGGGCTCTCTCTCTCTCCCTCCCCTTCTTCCTTCGCCTCCTACTCGTTTTTCCATCCGTCCGTCCGTCCGTCCGTCCCGTCTAACCGAGACATACCACGGCAACGACTCGGAGCTCGAACTTCTTCGCGCGGTCCATTCGACGTGGTTTCTCCGCCGCCGTCGCCGCCGATTACCGCGAACGAACCCTGGCGTGACCCCGCGCGGCGCGGCGCGGCGTGGCGAAGGAGTCATTCATGCGTCGTGACGAGCACGAGTGCGACGAAATCGCCGCGAGAAAGCGGGGAACCGGGGGTCCGAGGCGTTTGAGAGAAACGACGCCTCTCGACCCGTCTCGTCGTCCCGTCCTCGGTCTGTGCCGGCTGTGAAAAAAAAGAAAGAAAGAAAGAAAGAAAGAAAGATGCGCTTCGTTCGCGAGTGCTCGTAGTGCTACAACGTGCGGGGATGCTCCACGGTCGCTCCTCGTTTCTTCTCTCGTGTGGTTCCTCCTTCTTGTGGATACGCGTGCTGTCTCGACACGTCGTCTCGCTTTCGCGCTGACCGTACAACGGCGCGCCGGTGCGCTCTTCCTCCTCGGCATAGTGGATATGCATTTTGGTAAGCTCAACCGAATGGAAAAACTTATCGTTTTCTCTTATCTAACGAGGAAGCTTCGACGGAGCTCGTATTCGAAGTATCGATCGAACGACGTGCCTCGCCGCCCCGTTGATCTAGCCGCTGATTAAAGCAGCATTGTTTCGAGGCACGTGAACGTAAAAAGTGCGCGGCAAAGATAATGGAATTTAGAACGTGAAAGTCGGTGCTCCGAGTGCTCCGAGAGTGCTCCGATCCAGAGAGGGAGATACGCGCTTGTATTTTCCTGTCTGGCGAACTCGTTGCATCCATCTCAATATATTTTACGCGCGTTGTTGCTAACCGAAGCCCAATTTCCTCCGTCGATCCGCGCTTCTATTCAGAGTTTTTCATTCGAGATAACACCTTGAGCCAGTTCCGAGCATCCGCGCTTCTAATTCCCCGGCGCGGCGCGGCATGACTGAGATTCATCGTGATATTTGTCCCGTTATTGTTACACCGACAAAAAAAAACCACAATGAAACAATGAAGCAATTACAAACGCTATTGGCCCAATCTGAGCAATGCATCTATGATCGTGCCGCTTGGCTCTCGAACGAGAAACCGTTCGTATTAACTATTAACTTATCGGATTTTCCTTTCATGGGTGTAAAAAACGAAAGGATGTCGTACAAAAAGTTACGTTATACTCGCGTTTTACTCGGTGTTTTATTTTCGATATTATGTCAATAGTATTCGATAAAGCGTAGCACATAAAATAATAATAACAGTTGTTATCGTCAAGATTAAGATCATGGAAACCGGAAAGTCCGTGCGCGTTCCGATCGGGCGGTATACTTATCATATACTTTAATTGCATACCTCGAGCACACATCGATCCTCTCGTTCGTGCTCCGCGATCTTATTACGCTCTCGAGCTCCGGTCCACATATTATTTTCCCGCCGCGTTTGGTCATCGACACTCCATACCCAGTACCCACGCGGTGCGTGGATGCTCCGTTGAACGACATTCGTGGACGTTGAAGTCGGTCGTTCGAGGTCAAGCGAGTTCAACGCGGAATTGTCCGTATAAAGAGAAAGTAGATCTTTTGTGGAATTTTATGGGAGCCGGTCGCGCGGAGTATCCGGTAATCGCGCGGATTCCTTGACATCGCCTCTAATCGTTTTGCATTAAATTTAAATTTAATTATCTGTCACGGAGGAAAGGGAAGGTATAATTGTGCCCTCCCGTCCTTTCGACTTTCTATCCGTGTGCCCACGATACCCTTACGTCACAATATCGTCAAATAACTCGTTTGCCAGTTTTTTGCCAGTTGCATATCGCTTAAAAGAGAAAGTCGGGGGGGCAGAGAGGAACATCAGTCGGCTTGACGTTAACGTCCATCCGGATGTAATGGCTAATTAATATCTGGGACGATTCGCCGACGCAACCCATTCAGACGGATGCCCGAACTCGGGAGAAAATGAAGCTGCGATGCCGGACAGTAGCTGTTTGGCTTTTGAACCAGTTGAGAGTATTTTTGGAAGCGCGCACACGGCCTTTCGTCACACCACACGCAACTCCATACTCGCGCGACATTAGAACGATTGCCCTCGTTTCGAGAGAGAGAAAAACTATCTCTCGCGTTAGAAACGTAAAACGGATTTTTCGCGAGCGGCGCTGTAACAGATTTTAAATAGATCGAGTTGGTGGCGAGGCAAGTTCAAGCCACGCGGTGGAAATTATTCTCGTTTTCTATCGACTATCCCCGCATATCGTGCGTAACGTTAAGTTTGCAGATTAGATTCGCGATTGATACGACATCCGTGTGATTATGCAAAACGCAGTGTGCACAAGTGAAACTGCAATATACCTTTTGCTGCCCGATGTTTACGTTTAATTCGATTCTACAAATCAACCTTCCGCGCCATCAGGCATCGCGGTGATGAAATATTATCGCGGGTTAAATTTATCGGAATTGATCTTAAATTTATCGATGAAGTAATCAATATAGTATTTATACGTCACATGATTATGTTCGATGATACTTTTGACGATGTTTCGTATTATTCGTTTTATGCGAATTTTGTAAACTCTATGCCTGTTGTCTTCGTATAACCGCGCGTGATAAAAATCGTTAACATTCACGATAAGATTGCAACAGATTTGTAGATAGAAACAATACCAACTTGATTTCAAAGTTCAAACGGCTACGTGTTCGATAACGATATACGCTTTACGAGCTTTATCAGCGATACGTAATTTGGTCACCTCGGTAGGCGGGTATAACTCTTTCGCGGTACGCCGTTAGAACTCCGTTCTCGAAAATTTACGAGATGCTCGCGAAACCGCAAATCCGACCATTGACAAAACCGAAGCTGCTCTACCGTGGAATACAGCGGGACGCCCAATAAGAACGCGACGAGAAATGAGGTGAGGACGGCCTGGATAACTCGGTTAGCAGCTGCGCGAGTGGAAGGTCCCGGACGTGATCTTATTCGCGTTTACACCAATACACCTGCAATTTGAATATATTGCGTTAAAAAGGCTCGGTCTCTCTCTCTCTCTCTTCAAATTACGTTTAAATTTAAAACGAGACTAAATTACTAAGTATCGCCCAAAGGTGAAACGTTCGGATGATTTCTGGTACGCGGCTGCATCTTCTTTTATATACGAAGACTATAATCACTCGTCAAGTATGCATCGCGCGCACGCGATGCATGATCGCGAGGATACTCCGCGATGGAAACTCGCGGTGCTGTCGTGCTTGCGTCACCATCGCGCGCGGTGTATACTGTAAGTAAGTGAAAGGGAATAGAAAATTTTTACCCCGGCTAAAGTATTTTTGTTTTACGGCGCTCCGCGAATGCGAGATTTACGATTACGCGCGGTGCATAACGCGTTGCGACGCGAAATCGCATACGTGCGTATATATGCACCAATCTGTTTGATTGTCGCTCCGAACGAGATTGCTTTATCGCGGCACTGCCTATACGGGTGTAAATTATTGGCAGTGGTACTCTTTTCCCTCCCGCGTAATTTGCATTCCGTTCCACATATACGAATCGAAGTGTTTCGAGATTTAAATCAAGCTGTTTAACGTTAACAACTTGGAGGAAATTGAGAAGGAATTTTAAATGGAAATTTTACTCCAAGGATCGCGATTATGAATAATATCAAGTCTCCGATATTCGAAAGTCACGGGAAGCCTTGCAGCGCATTTGACATATTATAGCTCGATGGCCGCATAAAAAAAGGAAGCCTTAGAGCGATGATTGTTCTTATGCTGCTGAAGAGAATTGCAAATGACGTATTACAAGATGTTTTATAAAGTACTGAAAAGAATATCACGAATCACGATGAATAGAAGCCGCGACTGTGCGAATTTTGTGCGCCGCACGAACAGCTCGGCTTGAATTGGATCATTTAAATAGAAGCCCCGCCGGACGAATCATCTTTTGAATGCGCACCATCGTAGCGGCTATAATCGAAAGGTTAATATTACCACGTTGCCGGAAAGTTGATGCGGCTTTTTTTTCATTGTACTCGTCATATTATAGAGTCATTTGCCTTTGCGTGTATGGGTGCGCTGACTCACTCGCCTGGCGTCACCCGTTAACTAGGAACACTGATGTGACCACCATTTCCGAGTTGGATAGAACTTGTAGCGTATCCTTCAAGCTACAGAGGCTCCCAGACTTGCAAGAAATACGCGTTAGTTTCAAAAACACGTTTAGATTATGCGTTATTTTTATATCATTAAAATTAAATTTACGATATCGTAATATTCGTAATAAATTGATTCGTTTCAGGTTTCAGGTATATCGGAGTAGTGTGGTAAGAGTTGTAGTTTATTACATTCTGGGAGCAGTTTTCTAAGAACGAAAGAGTAATAGAACGCGCGTAAAGGAAAATGTATAGCGAAATAAAAATATACAAAATACAGGAAGAACGTGTAGAAATAAAACTAAAGGAGAGAAAAGTATAGCTATATAAGAAGCGTTAAGAAGAAGCGTCGAGGATAGAAGAAAGAAGGAAGAAAGAAGAAGTGGAGTAGTTACAATTTCTAGATATAGTAAAAAAATATGTAATAGAAGGAAATTACGTAAAAGGGAACGAGAAACCGTAAGATTTTGCCGAGATAAAATAATATACCAAATGCGCGAATGATACGAATGTGAATTCACCGTATATTTTTCTACGTGCCTGTTGCAAAATATACCGTGTGGGAGGCTTACCGCTAGACTCGCGAAACTATTACCGTGTACCGCGCCGCAGCGGCTGTACACAGTTACCTTGGGTATATCTTGAATTCTTAGATAGCGTCGGCACGTCCCGCTGGTTACGGAAGTAAAAATCGCTTAGTGAACGCACAAAGTGCCGGTGGTCTGAGCCTCAGACCAGACGATTACCACGTTTTGCCTGCGATTTAACCTTCCACGTTTACCAGTGCGACCTCAAATAACAGACCGCGACGTACCGTGACATCGTTTTTCAGGAATAAACGCAAGACTACACGGAGGTGAAGAAATTAGTACCGGAGTGTACACTTTCTCTTTCCCACACAAAGTAGAAACTTGATCCTGCCTCGTGAATCGATGAAGATTGGAGGAGTCCTTCTCTTAACAGGACATTAACTGCTTTAATGAATATTGGCGCGCTCGCACCGTTCGTCGATGGAGATGCACCGTATAAGGCAACGTTTGAAAAATAATCGTTTCCTGGTGCAGCGCGAGAATTTATCTGGGGGACGTTAACAAAAAAGAAAATTGCATAAAAATGGTGAAGAAAAAATTTTACATGGCAAAACATAATGACAGTAATGACAAATTAACTTTCTCCAAGCGGTGGCAGTAGACAGTCTTACTCATCGTACAGAGCGTGTCGATAAATCATGATTAGATTGTATGCCGAAAGAGATTTCTCGATAGAGCCTTTCAACCTGGATTGAAAGAAGCGGCACGGTAATAACAGCGCTCTTCTGCGACTTGGTCGGAAATATATGGGGCGTTCTCGACGAAAGACTCTTTATCTTCCGTATATATAACTAATATAGAAATTCTGAAATAATAAATGGGAATTAGAATATACATTTTTTTTTTTTTAAGATGGAAAGTTTCTTGGCTATATATAATTGAGCAGATTATCTTGCTTCTAAAGAGAACTTGGAAGAACTGTTCCCAGAACAATATAAAATATCATTGTTTTCGCTACCACGGAATATACCAAAGTACGAAATTTTCTTTAAAACAATTTTACTATTTCAAACTTTTATGAAAACTTTTATAAAAGTTAAAAGTGTAATTTTCACGATTTAACGTGATCGAATAACGCGAGTATTTAAATGTCCCCATTTTTAGCCGGAACACCCAGTAGAGAACCTATGTAGAGAACCTATCATGGGCTGATCTATTCTTCGAAACAATTTGAGCGATCCAGCAGCCAGCGTCGGTCTTCGAATCGCTCGAAGGTACAGCCGCGCCCAGAGAGTTATCGGCGCTCGTTCGTCTCAGATTAATCTCCATTCTGGTGGTGATATCGTCCCGATTTTTCGCTAGTCACGATACCGCGTGATCTCCACGGTATGTTTTCCATCGATCGAAACCGATACGCTCGGAACGCGAACGGTGTACGGACAAGTCATGCTCTGAAAACCGAAACGTTGTACTTGTGCAACGTAAAAGTTCTAACGTTATAAGCCGACAATATTTTGACAAGCGCGCCGCCGTGATATATCGCGTTATATCGCGTGTATTAGATAATAGAACATATCCGCGCCACGCCACTATCAATTTAATTCATCCAAGACTCGTATATACTCCGGGTATTCGAGACCCTGGCGCTTTCGATTAAAACGTAAAGCGTAACACTACATTATGACTTGTCTGATCGCCGCGCGCGCCGTCGAGATTTTATTCTCCGTTTTATCACGTAGAAATCTAATTTGTCAGGCCTCCGCCTCGGCGGAATCTCACAGATTTTCCATTTCGTCACGTAGAAATTTCAATTATGTCTCTCGCAATAATGATTGTTAATTTCGTAACGTGTGTTAATATCAGGTTCGTTGAATTATTCAATGCATAGAATCGCTCTTATCTACTTTTACTATCGCCGCGGGTTCTCGCGTGATTCGACACGCCGCGGCCGGCTGGTCGTTTCACTCGTCATCGTCGACCGACATAAGGACACATTATCACTGGCCGCGCGACAGGATTACGGACTGTCTGGGAGACAGGCACATCGCGTGTCTTTGAGAGCCCGCATCTTGCATGACATTATAGCGTCATGCGTTACGTTCACCCGCACAACCTGCTTCCTGTTACGCGTCGCGTAATGCTTTCCACGATGTCATTGTCACGAAGATATAGATGCCGTAAAAATAGCGACGACGTTTCGTCGTGAGCGAAGCTGTTATTGGCGAAAGGAAAAGTGATCAGGTTGACCTTCACATTGATTTTTTCCAACGCAATGGATTTTCTAAGCCGCAACGTACCAAGGTTGTTGCCCCAACGTCAACGTCGGGACCTTCAACTTGAGATGAGCCGACGACAAGTATAGGATAGAAACCAGTCGAGGAGCTGGAAAGACCAGCCGCTTTTAATTTCCATCTCGGGAAAAGAATATTCTCTTCACGCATATTTCATTCATAAATACTCGTGCGGGAAATAATTTTCTCGTTACACAATTTTGTTTATTATAACTTTCCAATTTTTTACACATTCTCCATTTCTCATTCTATAAATTTTATTCCCGATTTATTTCCGCAATTTTCTCGATCTCAATCGCAACGTGCGAGATCCTTTCCGTCTTTCTTGAGACGCTTGAGAGCTTTTCTTTTCCCCCCCCGGATGGTATATAAACCTTTGCTATAAAAAAGAAAAAATGGATATAGCGTAGATCTGCGAATATATCTGTCCGTTATATATGCAAATATTGCAAATATAATAGATAAGCGGAATAATCTGTGACTGGTAGCACACGTCACATATTTCATTCCGTGGCGTGAAACTACCGCGGTATCGCTGAATGTCAATAACAACCGGCAATCGGCATTCGTGGACCGCCACCGATGCAGCGTCTCCCCGTCTCGCGTTCCACGCGGCAGCTTGACATCATGCAGCTGCGTCTCGCTATGGATTCAACTATAAATTACACCCTACCTTGGATAAGGCTGGTCGTGTTTCTCTTTTCAGCATACGTATACACACATACACACACGCACGCACGTATATGCATGGCGCAACTCGCTCTTTACGATTCTTTAATATCTGTCGCTAAACTTTCCCATGAAAGCTAAAGCGCGCCCGCTGCTAAGATCGCGGCGTAACGCATGCGATAGATTTCATTCCTTTACGGCCTCCTTAGCACACATTTTGTCACGAGCCACCCCACTTGTTCCTTATCACATTCCACGCATGCGGTCATATATACATTCCGCGCGCTCGAGGCGGAATGTCGACGGAAAGTTGTGCCGATCTCCGTCAAGATATTTCTTGCATTTTCATATAATATGAGACGAAACGTTCGGTATCAACAAGATATGCCGATATCCCCCTTCTTACGATATATACTAACTCTTTCTATTGATAAGTTTGATAAGTTTTGTCATATTCGTGCGTGTCGTATCTAAATTCAAAACTGACGGTGCAGCACCTGTAACTGGCACGAATTGCACATTAAATGTTTTATAATAATGATGACACTAAAATCAGAAATATTATAATATTATATAATAATTAAATTTTTATACGAAGCATCAAACGTTTTACGTGAAAAATAAAATGCCCAAGATCGAAAATAACATCAATTTATATTGAATTAATTATTTGACATAAAAATATATAACAAATTCGGTCGCTTACGCTAATGCGCTCATGCAAAAACTACTGTAAAGTTGTCTAATGATAAAAACATAATAAACATTCAATGTTTCGTATGAACAATTAAAAGCGTAAGATTCATCATGATTGTCGGTGCGCATTTACACTGATTCTGCGCACCTTCGTGTCGTAGGGCGCATTCGCGGTATTATGAGAGAGAGTAAATATGTATAAACAAAAATTCCAGTAATCCGTGATTTTATTCCCACGGGGACTGATTCTAATAGCAAAATAGCCAAGGTTCCGCGAATAGAGTCGTCCAAGCTGAGCAGCTTGATTTATGCGTGCACGCACTTCGCATCCTGTCGGGGAGATATTCCGCGCTTTCATATAACGAGACCTGGTTCCTCGCCGTCGCCGTTGTGCCGTTTCTTTTGTTCGAATGAGAAATTGACAACGAGATGAGGCGACGTAAAAGGAAGGAAGAGAAAAAGGAAAGATAAAAAAGAAGCGGCGTCGGTCGTACGAGAAGTGCGCGCCGCGTGAAAGCAAACTGCGATACAGACTTGCTCGCGGAACGACCGGCCGCGGCGCGGCGTCGTACCGCGAGATAAGTAGAACAATCACACATAATCATATGCAATCTATCAGAGAAAGTGGGCTAATACGGGCCACGGTGGACGGAGGTGATATTCCAACACCTTTGTCTCCCGAGGAGATTTCGAAGCGCTGGGCGATCTGGAGCTAGGATACCGCGCGCGCGTTAACTTGAAGTATAGATATAGATAGAAGAGAGAGAGAGAAAATGAGCCTGGACTTATCGACCAACGACTCGGCGGCTTGACTCACTTCGCGGAAGTAATAAAGAATTTTAAGCGTTTCTTTTATGTGTACGCGCGAACTTTACGTCCTGGTTGGCGTGCGCTCGGTGTCGATTCATGTTTTTGCACGGTACACGCTTCCTAAAGCCGCGCGCTTACTTTCCTCGCCGGACACCGATCGGCATATCTATCCGCCTGGTCCTCGCCTCGCATTATTAATCATCATCGGTGTCGTTGATCGTAACTACTTGTTAGACGCTTCGCGTTTTCTAATAGCTACCTGCGGATGTAGAATCTGGACGTGAGATCTAGACGTTGTGATCTATGGAGATCAATTAAAATCTGCAAATATCTCGATTTTCCTGTTGATTTTTCTCTCTTAATCGAAAGGTAATTTCTGTTTACGCAGGTACTCCAACGAGATATAGAGGCGCACAGGCGTATCGTCAGATCGGTTGCCAAATTGGGAGACAAAGTTTTCGCGCATCAGCAGCAACAGCAGCAGCAACAGGAGCAGGAACAGCAGCGAAAGAAGAAACAGCAATCCTCGCCTTTGGGAATAGTAACGTCATTGGAGCTACATTGGCAGCTTCTGTGTCTACGCGTCCTGGAGTGGCAGTGTCACATTGAAAACCGCGTATCTCATATAAGAAATAAGGTAACGGTTCTATTATTCGTCTCTTACCTTTCATGAAAGAGTACCTCTATATCTTACTTGAGATGTAATGTAAAGAGTCGACGCGATTAAACGGCATACTTACGAACGGAGGCATTAAATTTTCTCAGAGATAATTATGAGACTTTTTTTCTCTCACTCCGTGATTTGTTTTTTTTTTCCACCAAGTCAGAGTTGCAGAGTGTAATCGCCCAAAGCGAGAAAAACGTGTAAAGGTGATTAAAATACAAATAGCGTATAGATAAATTATAATTAAAATATGGAACGCCGTGCTCATTCCACCGCTTCGTATTAAACTTCATCGGTATCTCGCGCCCCCCACTACACTGCTGATCGTAGTAATTAAACTGAAACTTGTGGGAAAACGCGTCCGACAATATCGATCGACGAGGATGAGCGAATGGGCGATGTCAGGAAATAAAGGGTGGAGCCGAGCAATAATCTGCTAGTGCGCGCAATTGACGGAGATGTTTCACAATTGACGGCCATTAAGAATAGTATATTGAGTAGTCACGGCCATTATTTTGTTGCTCGTCGCAGAAAGAAAACTCTAAGCCAGTCTAGGCAAAGCGATATTTCAAATCTCACCGCGGACACTCCTCTTTAATGAAATAACTTTCCTTCCATTAAACTTAATGACTTACGCATCAACAAACAGAGTAGAAAGACCATTGATAAGATGAAAATTCAATTTGAGATTGAATTAGTTTGATAAACGAATTTGTGAGAGTTTATGAGATAGACGCAAGATAAATTGACCTAGAAAATTTATTCAATGTAAAAAAGCAATATTTGTATATTGTTAATCCTCAATTAGCACACATGTGCTAATTCGCACCACTTTTTTTTCGTTCACCAGCAGTGTGGCATTTGAGGTGGTCCAATCGAGGTGTGCTAATTGAGGGTTAAATAACTCTTATAACGTATATAATATCGATCGAGTAACATAATTGATTGTGTATTAATTCTAATATTAGAATATTAATTTTGATATTCTACACAGGCGCGGCGGCAAACGCGCATACGATTTCTTATATATCCGACACGCTTACCTGCCGTTCCAATCGCTATCCCTACCTTGCCCTTTACCTGTTTAAACTTGTTAAAATCCTGTCGAGAGATTTTCTTTTATGGGACCTGCCTCAGGTATCCCGTCGAAGGTACAAGATCCGGTCTTTGGACAGAGTAACTCAGTAATGCGTCAAGCGTTCGGCCAACCATATCTCTTTCTCTGTGTCTCTCTGTCTCTCTCTCTCTCTTTCTCATTAATTCCAACCGCGTCGTATGACACAGTCGTGCTGATAGTAAGCGATAAAACTTTATTAAAACAAGATAAGTCTCCGTACGCAGAAGCGTTCAACATTTCGGAACACGACAACGAGAGGTGCAGAAATATCGCGAACAATCCGACAAATTTGTTCCGATCGGTGAAACGTTGGCGATTATCGAGTAAAAGGGATATTGATTTCATGTTTCAGAACGCCGTGTCTAACGGCTGCAGTAACGACAGCGACGAGGAACCAGTCACGAAACAGCCTCGTCTCAGCCGCGGACGATCGCGCGGCTCCGGAGCGGAATCGCCGGGACAGTCCGCTCGCTCGGCGCGCACCGAACGCGCGAAGCGCGTTGCCGGACGCCCGAGATCCGAGCACCGCGATCATCCAGTCTCCAATGAGAGGACCGAGCAGTCGGACAGCGACGCCTTTTCCGAGAATCAATCCGTCGGCGAAGGATCGTATTTCGAGGTACGCTTGAATTCGCATCGAGCGCCCATATAGGGACGAGCCCGTGAGGCTCGATTACGCGATTTCGATTGAGATCCAATTATTCACGAATTGAAACGCTCCCCGTTACCCGTCCCCGTAACTCTGTGTCGTGACCGCATAGCGAGCAGCGAAGAGCCGTGTCGTTATGGAAATATTATAGGAATCGTGCCGGGAATGAATCACGCGACTGACAGAAGTTATATTTGTCTTCCAGCGGGATGTAGAATAATCTGAGGAAGATAAGAGTGACTCCGTCACGCAACGATATCGGTACTAAAAAAAAAAGTTCAGATATAAATTTAGATCAAATGGATAAGTCTCTTTTGCGATGCTCCTTATAAAATGGTGCGCATAAAATCTATATCGATCTTCCGTTTTTATCTCGCGTTCTTCTATCTTCAGCAATTTTCGCAAAATAATTGCAAAAGACGGGAAGTGTTCTAACGTAGTTGTTCCACGAATTGACAGCCGCTATTGTTCTCCATTCTGCTGTCGCGAAACACGACTATTACAAGTCATTGACCCGGTTTTCGAGCGCTGCGCGATTCATGCATAGAAATTATTAGCTCTACTCTCTGAGATCGTAGTACCGTAGGCATTTTTTCGATGCGAACGATAATGGGCGGATCTCGCTGTAATTAATTTATTGTCGTTGTACATTACTACGATAGACGGGAATTTTCATTAACGCTTAATAGACCTCGATGAGCGCGTCGCGAGCAAAGTACGTCTGCGCGAATTGTGCTTCCTCTTTGGAATCTCGCGCAACTGCGGGAGTTAAACTAAAATCATCTTTTAGCCTTAACGAAAGATAAGAGGAGCGTTGTTACCACCACTTTACGTCGCGTAGGCTAAGAGAAGAGCCGCGTATCCGAATGTGTTAAGTGGACTAAGTCTCGAAGGCTGCGAAGAAGAACGGCTTCTGTAAAACGAATGGGGCACGCATGTACAGTGAGAAGTCTGTACGCCACGTGATGATCTTGACAAAAAGTAGCGGTCGAATTTGTAGCAAAAACCGTGACATCCGTGTCGGACGGAATGGTCTTGCGAGAGGCCAACAAAGTAGCGTCTAGTGAAATCATAGATATCCCATAGGCTCAAGTTATTCTTTCACTTTAATACACCGATATATCATTTAGCGTTAAAAAACTTGTATTTGATCAATACAGTGATGCACTCCTTTTCATCAGCGAATCATTTCACTAATCATTTCGCTTCTGAATAAAACGATATAGAAATTTGAAAATAGAAATGAAATTAATCTTCTAGAAATCTTGTCCGATAATTGATCGTCTTTTCAAGCAAGAATTTACTGATAATGCACGCGCAAATAATGTACGCTATCAATATCAATATAATTGATACACACGCTTTCTACGGTATGTAGGATGAATTGTGTCAGCTGGGTGTGATGGACGCAAGGTCCGACGAACCGGCAAAACGAGAGGCCACCAGTTCCATTACGTGTATCGCGCGAGACCGCGGGGAAGAGGGTGACGTCGAGGAAAGCGGAGCGAGCGACAGCGAGCAACACGACATGCCGCCCACACCGGACACCGTGCCGATAACGACGTCGACGGCGGCGATGCAGGGGACGTGCGACGAAATCGACGCGGCAAGCACCGTGCAAATCGAAAGTACAGAAAAATCGAATAACGGTCTGCGGACGAGCGAACTTGTGAAACGCGGGGCAACGGATGAGGCTGCTTCGTTCAACATGTGAGTTGCACATGTTCTTCTTTTTTTTTTCCCTACCTCGCTATCTCGTAACGGTAAAATGATGATTGCTCGGGAACTGATTATTCCTTATCCCTTCACTTTCCGGTTACCCTTGGCTTCCGCCGAAGTAACAACCGACACGAGACATTGTTTCCTGATGTTTAGGTCCGACAGAAAATCGAAGAACTGCGCTACCTTCTACTTTAAGCATTTGGACACCGACTCCGAGGCAGATTGTAGTCAACTAGTCCAGGAATCGTCCAACACAGTGGAGGATTCCTCCGAGGAGGAGTGGACTTACACTCCTGCTCATCGAAACAGCTCGTTTGTCGTTTCGGAGCAGCGAAGAACGAACGTTGTGGTTCGTCTGGATTTTGACGAGCGTCCGCGGGTCGATATCTCAGAAAAAATGCATTTTGCGCAAAAAATGAGTCTAGGTAACGAAAAAGAAACGGAACGTGACGACCGGGAAGCTCAGCAAAAAGATAGCGACGATGAAAAGAAGAATGATAAATCAAGTATCGAAAGGTTGATCAAAGAAGTTGAAAACTTGATCGGCGAAGAAAGACATAAAGCCTCGCGCACTTTTCCGCAGTTAGAATTCGAGGAGAAAAACATAACGAACAATCATCGAGCTAAGTATGCGCGCGTGAGAGAATGGTTGAAGTTGAACGCGTCGAGAAGTTACGAGGGCAGATCGCAGGTAAATTAGATCAATAGATTTCTAGAAAAATAGGAAACGAACAAAGTTAAATCGAATCTTTTTTTCTTGGATTGAATCAAATATTACTATCATAGTTGACATAAAAGTTTTGCGTATCTAAAATTATATACTATTTGTGGTGTAAAGATTATTACGGATTTTGCAAGAAAACATAACACGTGACACAATTACGTATAACGGCGCGTATATTACAGCCATTAGATAGCTGTGACGCCAGCGGTGAATACACGACGGAGGAGTCCGATGGAGAAAGACAATCGATATCGTCAGATGATTTGCAGAGTAGCGTCGCGACCTACCGCCGATTCGAAGGTGCTCTCGCGTGTATATCGCAATCCCCTTCACAAGAGATACTCGATTGCGTCCAGAAAACGCCCGTCAACGAGCTAACTCCTGACGAGAGTACGCCGAAGGTCGTAATGCGATCGAGACAAAAAGCGAAAGGATCTAGGCCGTGGAGCGTTTCTTGTATCTCGCAAATCGGAGATAATCCTACCTTAACTCAGATAAACAATCCCATTTTACCATTCTCCATATCGGAGACTGCGCTTCATCAGTTGGTCGCGACCCCACCTACAAAATCCGTATCTTTCGATGCTGCGTAAGTACATCAATTTTTAATCATTTTTACCTGTGTTTTGTTTTAATCCATTGTTACTTTTCCGTGTTAAATAAGAGTTTGTTATCGAATATCGTAATATTGCAGAGGATCACGGAAGTCGTTTAATAATTCCGCATCTACTTTATTAGAAGAGACTCTTATATGTTCTGACGATCGCGTAGCTAGAAATATATCATTCCGCAGAAAGAAAAATAGATTGCGTAAGAAGACTTTGGTAAGGAAGATTTTGATTATAAAAAATGTTAATATATTTGCCGAATTAGTTTTCGTTAAATGTATTTCTTACTTCGTATCTCGAGTTGTTTTGTAGATCAAACTTAAGTCGAGGATGATAAAAATTATTGATTTGCATTTATTTAGGGCCGTAAGAGTGAATCTAGTTCGGAAAGTGCGCACGCCAATCATCATTCAGCGGGAAGCGATGGCAGCTCGAATCAGCAACGCTCGTCTCGCAAAATGAACTTAAATCGCACAACGCATATAGTTTCGAAAGAAAACTGCCATAGTCGTTCCACGACTCTCGTTAAATCTGGGTCTTTCTCAGGCTGTACCGTCCATCAACAATTACACGTAGAAAAGACGCTTGTCAATAATTCTACACCCCTCAGGTTACTTTGCTGCAAGTCAATTGCTTCCACGTTGGAGACGGAAGGCGAGGATCGTGATTGTGCTCAAGGACACTTCGCTTACAATAATGATATATTGAACACCACGCTGAATAGCAAAGAGCTAGGCAATCAGCAGTTGAATATAGACAGTGACGTAGAAATGAACAGTCTCGGTAACAATTCATTATCCGAACAGGCCTGGGATAATTATGTGGTAATATAAAATTGCATAGCATTAACAATAACAACTTATAAAAGTATTGTCTCTTTATCTACATTGATCAATCTTCGTTGATTCGCAGGAGAAATATATGAGCGAACCTTACAGCGAGCCATTAGATGTAGAAACGGCTCGACGATTGTTGGATTTTGGAGATGACTATCGAAACTTTCTTGATAGCCAGTCGGAATGCGCATCTAGTATAAGCGCAATTCCTGCTTGTTCGCCATTGCCTAAGACTCGCACGTACCATGTAGGTCCCTTGTTATTATACTGTCTCGATCAAGTATCTATATTTTTTCTATAAAAAAAACCTTTATGCAAAGGGAAAAGAGAGTACAGATTTAATATGTGTAATTGTGAATTAACCATATTAATAATGTTTATGTATCCATATTGAATATTGTGCCATTTTAACATTGATCAATACATGTCCAATCGTTACATCATTGCATAAAAAAAAACCTTTATGGGAAAGGGAAAAGAGAGTACAGATTTAATATGTGTAATTGTGAATTAACCATATTAATAATTTTTATGTATTTATATTGAATATTGTGCCATTTTAACATTGATCAATACATGTCCAATCATTACATCGATACAGATACACTCAAATAAAGCATTATCGTCTTAAATTATAGTTACAACAAATAAACTTTTCAAGCAATTATATAAGTGTTTTATTTTTCGTAATATGGTTATGCAATATTATATACTAATTGCATGTAGATTTTGTGGTAATGTTTTATTAATATAAGTTCTAATAATTAAAATGTTAATTGCCCTTACTATAGAATAAGTATGGTGAATAATTGAACTATAGTCTTTCTCTGTTAAAGTCTATTGACGATTGCAATATTATATTGATAAATCAAATCTTGAGACAACAATACAATGGCAATAATAAAACCGTATTATCTGTAAATAATCAAGAATTTATCTTTGATAATACTATAGAAAAAAAGAAAGAAAAATAAAAAATGTCTAACATAAATGATCTCATGTTTTGTATGACTCTAATGCGTTCATGGACGGTGCATCTGTACGTGTATTGTATCTGTGTAACGTTCTGCATGAATTCCAAGGAGGCGTCGTGCATTATATAATCAAACGTTCATGCATTGTGATTATATTCTAGGAAATCGATTACAGTACGGAAGATAGCGATAATGACGAGGAAGATTTACGGAAAATTGCGGAAAATTCACAAGCGCAGCTTATACTTGCTGAAAATACTTTCGTAAGATCCACTGGCGCAGTTCCTACAGAACTTGTACGTATTTTCTTACTAATCCTTGCAATACAGTGCCCTGTTTCCGTAACATTTTGTAGACGCTTCTGGAGTACGGTTTTTACTTCATCCCTTATACGCTTTATCCGTTATTTCGCTTTATCTCGTAAGTGATTTTATTAAGTTTGCACGTCGTATGCATATATACTGTATAAACGCATGAAATATAAGTTGTTTAATTATATTTAAGTTTGCATTGATTATAATATTGTCTCCTCTCCTATAGCAATAACACATAAAACATAACTGTTTTAATAAGTGATTACAAATTATATTTTATTTACGTTTTAATATATAATTTCAATTATTCTTAAGGACATAAAAAAATCTTGTGTTCGTGTAACACAAATAAGATTTATGTGTACCATTTGATTAATTTATATATTAAGGTTTGCAGCGTTGTGTGTTACTCTTTCCTCTTAAAAAAAATTCTTCTGGATTGTGATGACTACATTCTTAAAAACTTCAAAACTATTCTTTAATTATGTGCATGATTCTTTATTTCTTTAATAGTTTTCTTCTTTTTCATACTATGAAAGTTTTGCATAGCAAATTTTATAATCGCGATATTGTGGGAAGATTGTTTAATCATAGGAGATATTCGTTTACTTTTTATTAACTAAGATAATAGAATAGTGTAATCAAATGATTAATTAGATGCACTGTTTTATATTTGATCTGTGTCATGACAGAACAGACACGTTAGTTAATGGAATTTATCCTTTTTATCCCTAATAGGCCGAAGTGGAATCTGCATGTAAAGAAAACTTAGGATGTTTGCAGACCGTGCTGGAATCGCAAAACGGATACTTGCGAAATGAAAAATATTTGAAACAAATTCGCGGTGAGTACAAGCAGTTAATCAATTTCATGTCATTCTTTTTTATAACTACTACTTTGTGTCTGATCGGGTTTGTCCTGCTTATTTCTTGACGGTGCGCGGTGAGAACGATATCTTCCAGCAACACTATTTTCATATTATTGCATGTTAATACATAGTGTTAGTAATGCATGTTAATACATATATAATGAAAAATTTTTGTATTTCTAAAGAAAATGTGCTCATATTATTTAATCGTATCTGCCGTTATCTTATATCATCAATACAATCGCATTTATTTTGTTGAACGGGTAAATAGATAACAAAGATGTGAATATCCGTTTCTATCGCACAAAAATTTGATCGCATACAAGTCTTTTTCTACCGTCAGTAAGCGCGCTAATGAAAGTTTCAATTCGTCTGTGTCAAAATTAGATGTAATCTACTTTGTCATTGCGAAACCACTGTCCTAGTTCGACCGGTTTAACATTTATACTGATGACTCATCAGTATAAATGTTATATGTATAGCAAGAATAGCAAGAACCTAGGAAAGTTTAAATCCAATTTTAATCCAACTAATATTATTTATCTATTTTGTATATATGTATTTTATTATTTATGTTAAATAAAAATCTTTATGTTACTCCGCTTATTAACATGTTTATTACAGTGCATCTAATACTTTCTCTTTATTTTAACCTTTTGCCTGCACAGTTTTTTGTATTACCGTTACTCGATAAATGCTCTTTACAAATCTTTGTACTTGATGTAGTAGGGTAAAGGTAGAAACAGAGAAAGTAGTGTCAAAAGTAAGATAGAAAGCGAAGAATTATGCGCGAAAGAATATTATATGTGGCGATCAGATACATATAATAAAAACTATGTGTACTAATATTCATTTCTCTTTGTACACGCGTGCTTGCAACATTATTCGTGAAACTAAGAGATGCAAAATGTACATTGTAATTAGAATAATGAATGTGAAGCAATCGTGCGCCGCTTTCATAGCATCTAAATCGACGTTATACACGACACAATTTGCTTTCCAGCCACTAAAGTTTGAACAGGCGCACCCGAGTATAGGAGAAAGCAGAAAATGAAAACGTCTATACTCCTAACGACCACACGATGCGATTATAAATCGTTCCGCAGTATTGTTTATCCGAGGCATCATCGGTGTCAAGAGTAACTGAAAGCCGATTGAAAGCTTCCAACTGTTTTACGACCCGCTTTAGCGTATTAAGCGTGCCGTATAAGCGTCAGATCGGATTAACAAGTTTACTCCGATCATAAATCTAACGAGATCGTTAGGTCGCCGATCGTGCGTACACATGGGTGCCGTGGTGGACGCGTAGGTGGATACGCACGCTGCGTTTGTAACGCGAACGTATCTCGGAGTCCGAGACCCGTCTCGCGCCTTATATGAAACTTAACGACGCTCCGGTTGCTCCCCAGGGCCACAGGAACTGGTGGTAGTGGCGATGCTGCGCTATCCGCGGTCGCGCATCGGCGTGTGCGAATTGCGACTTGCACGTACGCTCGTGCAATCGTATCGCCGCTACGTCGAGGCGTATCACGTGGGCACGGTGCTCCCGCCCGCGGACAAGCGCCGTGCCGTGCCGTGCCTCGCAGTGTTTCGATGCGTCCGAACATTACCGGACGTTCGTCCATCGCATCCGCGTTGCGTTTCGGCTGTCCGTCAATTGCAATTTGTCGGAAGGGACACCCGCCTCCCGGACGGCCCACGTGCCCATCTGTCGTTTCGAATCTGTCAGCCCGATGCTCGCACAAAGGGAAAAGATCGCCCCGAACAGTTCGCGTACGTATTGTTACCTTTGCCGTCATCGTTTCGCTATTGCTGTCGTTGCGCAGTTAGTGCAATTAGCTCTATATCGTATCGGTCTCGAGAAACGTCAAACAATTGTCATACTCAAAGTTCTTTTTTATTCTTTTTCGAACACGGTCGTTAAGCCTGTATCAGACTACGGCGTGGGATTGAGATTGGATTGAAATTTTACCAATCAGAGCAAAATTTACTAAACCTGAGATCAGTTTTCTTTATTCTGATTGATTAAATTTCAATCCAATCTCAATCCCAATCCATAGTCTGATACGGGCTTTACACTGTTAAATGTTAAAAAATGCAATTTTAAACTAGTACCTTGAGTTAAATAACACTTTGTTATTTTTAGCTATCATGTGTATCGAAATTTATTATTTTAACACAAAACAGTATTATTTTAACTCCAGTTAAATTAACGACATATTAAGCAGGAATAGTGACGACCTATGGAATAGTTAAAAATTGACTGAAATTGAGTATAATTTGACACTACGAATTTAACAGTGTATGCTTGCGCGAAAGGAAATAACTTAATTGCCTTGGATGGCTTTCGTACGAAAATTCACAAGATTACATAGCTGTATACTGCCGAATTACATATGAACTAGACACGACTGTAATAGACACGATTGCTTATTCAAAAGTGACGTAAACGGAAAAGCCGCCGACGCGAGTATACGATGAGAGCATCGATGAAAGGAGACCAAGTAAATGCTTGTACAAACAGATGTTCGGATAGACTGCCCACAAGAAATTTGGATGATATAAGAACGTCATCTCGAAATATTATTTTTCAATATCATCTCAGAAAATTAAAAAAGGCGCCGCTATGCCAAATGTCAATTCTCGATCTTTTATTACGAATTTAAAAACGTCGTATTGTAGTGTCCTTCTTTTCGAATCTTCGTATTGTTGCGTGCAGTAATAATATACAATGACCATACAGTAATGCCGTTCCGTTACCCGCCGAATCCATCGATCATTCTCGCGATATCTGCACCGTTCGAAATGACGCGACGCGACTGCGCCGCGCATGACGTGACGCTTGTGCTCGTGATCGTCGTTCCACTTTTCCGAGACGGAATAAAAAAATCGCGATCAGTTTCGTGAAAGTAAATGACGCTAAAACCTTCCTGAAAAATATCGGACGCAAAACTTCACGATTAAAAATATGTATTCTAATGTGTTGAGAGACCGACCCGCGTGAAACTAGCCAACAAAAATTGACCACGCGCTCGACCCGGTGCGAACCGTTTATGCATCTTCCCCTTTGTGTTTCCCATCTAATTTGCGAGCATGTATGCGTGTTTCCGCGAAAAATGCACCGTGCGTTACGTCGTTCGAAAACATCGTCGGACCAGCTGCGTTCAATGGCGATTTACGCTCTGGCGATCGTACGCGGCGAAGCGAGGAGAGTACGATCGCACGAAGCGTGCGTTTCCGCGATGCGCGTTTACATATGCACCACGTGTACAGAGCGAGCTTCGTATCGCGTTCGCATCGCGTTCATGCCGCGTTTTTTTTTTCCTCGCTGGTACGTACGGTCCATCATTTCCTGTAGGTCAATGCAAAACACGATACTTTCTACGCGTCGAATTCTTCCTTTCGCATTCCGTACACGCCTTCCTTGAACGATGTAGCGACGACTTTTACGACGTTGCGACGCCGCCGCCGCCGCGTTAATTCGATCTTTCGCTTCTTCAATCCTCCGCATCCGTATATATCGTTTCTATCATGCTGACCGCGCGGTTTCGATTTGGAAAAAGTGGCCGTCGTGAAAGAAAGTGGCTGGACGGAAAAGAGGTCACGGAAGCCGTACGGTACAAACACAAGTATCTTGACCTTTCAAATTTTTTGTTCACGATCGTTTTACATAACTGGCTGATGAGGGCCACGAATCGTTACAGATACCGTTATTACGGATAACAGTATAGCTCTTTAATGCTCGGAAACGAAACGACATGTAGGAATATAATTGCTGTCTTCTTTTCTTTCATGAGGCTCGCTGGAGAAAGAAAGAAAGAAAGCAGGTGAACACATGAATGCGCATGTCGAGTATCGGAATAACATATGTCAAATTATTACCGTATGTAATAATATAGATAAGTCTGTTGTGCTTTTGTGCTAAGTTAATATTAGTGACGTTAGTGCTATTTTCGCATATCAAGAATTTTATATAAAGCTATATATATTATATTTTTAAATTATTTTGTAAAAGAATTAAAGTTTTATAAATTTTCTATAAATAATTTTCGAACGTCGACACAACTTATTTTTAATATGATATGCTGAAGATTTCTATTCGTCTATCTTACAAACGGATGTAAGAAAATTGATTGGATAACGTTAAAGCGTTATCATTTATCTTAAAATGCTGTGTTATTAATGTTGCACTATGTTGTATAATTCGTTTAGGTACGATTGAGAGATGGGAGAGCTTGGCATCGCGAGTCAAGCAAGTGCAAAAGGCCAGCGCTCGTCATCGCGAACTGGCTGCCATGAAAGCAGAATTCAAAGCCATGTACGATCGATTTTCCGATTACGAAGTCGTCCTGGAGCAGTCGAGCGTGCTCGATGATCGCATTAATGAGATCACTGTAAGTTATTTTCAACATTACGCATATTTTACTTCACATATACGCGCGCTGATTTGTATATAAGTTATTTCCAAGAAGGATTTTCTAGTATGTAAAGTTTTCATTTATTTAGATTAAAGTTTTCTCTGACTGAATTTCATTAGCATTATATGTATGTGAAGTACGTGTATGACTTGCGTTTAATTTTTTGTCTATTAGATGCGATTTGAAATCACATTATTCTTAGGAGGATATTATAGATATCTTTTTATCAGTAGCGAGTAAATTACACATGTATGTTACATATGATAATTTATGTACGGCCGGTAAGAGTATACCGATAGAGATGTATCCTCTTGTGCTAAACAAGAGATCTTCTACTCCAACTCGATTGATACGATAGAGATTCCATTTTCTTGCTTTTTAGCGAAGCTAAATAAATTATAATCGCAATATCGACGATTTGATCAACGCGATTACCTTATCCGTGTGCAAAACTCTTCATATAGTGCACCAATTAATATTAATTTAAAGCATTATCTGAATAAAAAAATATCTTTATTAAATAAATAATTCTGGAAAAACATATTTGTTAATAACGAAGCACCATCGCGTAAATCTCTTAATATTATAATATTAATGAGATAGTCAATGATATATTAAGAAATCCCGATATCTGAGAATTTAGGAAGTGCTTACGTTGGCGATCCTAAAAATTCGAACAAGTGAAAATTCGAATTTTTCGAACGTGCATCTCGAGTGCACGCAGTTCCTGACGAATTTCTACAAGTTCTTCGGGAATCGAATCGCGATGAGAAAGCGCATTATTGGAAATGTCTCTGGTACGGCGGGTAAGACAGAAAAGTCAGAAACTGGGGGTAGAAAGCTTCGCCAAGCAGTCGCGTTCGGGGAGGGGGAGGAGAAAGAGGAAGAGGGAGAGGAGGAAGAGGAGGAGGAACAAAATGAAAGCGGTCGAAGAAGGTGGACTAAGGGATGAGGGAGGCGTTGGCGAAGACGGGGGGGGGTAGAGAAGCCGAGTAGGAGAGAGCAGTCAGGAACCAAGTAGAGAGGCAGAGGTAGTGGCGTAAAAGCGTAGTCGTGTCGCACGTACGCTCGTCTGACGGCGACGTGCTCGGCATCGCAACTCGCGAGGAGAGCGAACGCCGACGAACCTAGCTAACCCCGCTCGGTGGAGTTCCACCCCCCGAGAGTCATCCCCCTTCGATCCTCCCGGCACATTCAGCCCTACCGCGGAAGCCCTCCGTGAAAGCTGCCGCCGCCACCGCCGCACCTCCGCACCCCCGCAACATCCTCCGCGCCCTCCCCAGCCTCATTGCGAAGACCAAACACATGCTCCCTATCTATCATCAAGATGTATTAGCGTCCAACATTTGCCGGGTGAACTCGTCGCTCTGCTGCATTATGCACGAGATGTGTAGCTCGCGCCAATCCGCGCCGGTCCGAACGCGGGAGCCGCACTCTTGGTTTTACCTCCTTTTCCCCTTAGTTTTTTTCTTTTCATTTACCTCTCTCATGCTTTTACCGTCGTCAAAGTCCCTGATAGCGAGGAAAGTTTGACGCGGTCGTAAGACCCGCGATGTCGTACGTCCCCCGGTCACTGAGGGGGTCACGCGGTCCCTCGCACGGGAACTCTGCACAGGCCGAGTACCCGCGAAAAGAGTCCGGAATACATAAACGCCGACGTCGAGCGCGGATGGAGACCGTCAACAAGCTGATTGCGTATCGCGGATGATTGTCCGCCGCGCGACGCACGTGGTGAGCCCGCGATTGGGATGCAGGCCGCGCGGCACCGAAAAGCGCAACGGCGCGAACAAACGCAGACTGACACGCGCGCGAGAGACAGAATTGAACATTCCGTTATGTATTATGCATCGCTAAGCAGGGCACAATTGGGTCTACGCGTCCATCCCGCGGGGCACGTACGCGTCGGCGTGGGCCGCGGACCGAACGTACTACGCGATTCGACGAGGCACGTCGTCGCCCCTCGCTGATTATGTTATTGCGTAATATCGGACAAACGTATGTGCAGTTCGCTTCAGCCGCGAAATTAATTTTACGCGACGATTATATTTCCAGCGTAAGTAATTAATAAAATTAACCTTAGGGAAATTGTTTTAAAAAAATATGCGATAATGTAGTTTAATTTCGTGTGAAGACAGATTTGCGGTGGTTGAAAAAATTAAAAAAAAAAAAAAAAAATGAAATCTACCTTATACTCTCTCTTTCATCGTCTATCGCAACGCTCGGTCTTTACGTTCCATCGCGGAGGGAACCGCGCGGAACGCGGAGGGACCGTGGCACAATTAGAATACCGGCAGTGTATCTCCGTTCCACTTAGTACCGCGGAATTACGAGACGTAAAAAGCTAATTCTCTACTTTTACGGGGTACGTGCCCGTTGGTGTGGCGCGCAGGCGGCCTCATAGGCATGCAGGTCCCGAACGCGCAGCGACCGCTCTGTATACCGAATTCGAATCAATTGATTGGCTGTTGATTGGAAATTGAATTAGATCGGAATGTGCGTGTCTGCTGCGAGCCGCGAGGGCACGGCGAGGGCGAGCGAGGGTGGTTACGATGGCAGGGGGCTCGGCGGCGGCGGCTGCCGCTGGTTATGCGTCGTTGATACTGATGGTGGTGGTGGTGGCGGCAGCGGCGGCGGTGGCGAAGAGAGAAGCAGGGTGGTTACGAAAAGAGGGGTAGAAGCGGGGAACGGTCGCTTCTGCCTTCGCTATGTGCTCGGAATATCAATGACAACCACTTTTCGCCGGACACCGGGGCAAATCCGCGCCGCGCACTTTGCAATACCGCGACCGCGTCGGGGACCGTTCTCCTTTTCATCGTGCGATTTGCCCCGCTTGACGGCACAAACAAAACCGGCTAACTGCCTAGCAGCTTGTGGGCGAGTGGCGCGCCGTGCGGTTTTATGAAAAAAATTTTTCCCGATATGGAGAAAGAAGGGGACACGGAGCGACGGCGACGATCGCGGAGCGCGGCGTGGATTTCCAGCCGAGTCGAGAGAAATAATGCGAACGAGCGTTTATCAGTGGCAACATAGGCTAAATGTAAGGGTTGTAGGAAACCCGCGGCGTGGCGCGATGCAGTAACCACGTCACGTTGTCACATCCCCGTCGTCCTACCGCGGGACGTTACCGACGAGGATCGCATAAATAAACCCGGGTTTACGATGGCGACACAGGGAACGTAAGAGAACGAAAACGAGAGCCCCGTTCCATTTCTCCTCTTTCCCGTTCCATTTCTCTCGCTCATCGCGTGACGAGCAGGAGACCTCGAAGGAAAGCTCGTAAAACTCGCCCTTGCGGTCATCCGCGCGTCTTATATATCCACCGCCTCTCGTTTCTTCCGTTCTTTAAAAGTAATTTCCCTCTCTTCAAAGAAACTACTACTAAGATGTTCGCGCTGTGTCGAGGCCGATCTTATATTGATCGAGCGCAAAACACGAAATGGTTTTATTTTTATATTTTCAATGTTTTGCATTTTAAATAGAGATATAGCGGCCGATAATCAATCGTAGATAGACTTTTCAAGACCTCCCTGAAAATATATTCTCCATCGTACGTATTCGTCAAAATATTTATTTGATTTACGACGATTAGTTCGATGGATACGGAAGTAAAAGATCATCACGGAATGCGATGCTGCATCGATCGACACACGCCGGAAAGAAAGTTGTCCGACGTTTTCGGTAGATACGCGATAAAACTCACTTAGATCCCACGTGTATCCCTTCTTGGCCGGATTCTTAGTCTGTGGGCACTTTATACATCACCTTCACCCTCGGGCGACCCCTACGCGTTTACCCCTGCACCGCGGGGTAATTCGTTTGAGTTAGGCAAGGCGAGCCAGCTACTAAAAATGTATATTTTATGTTCGCAGGCCGACCTGGCTGTTCTGAAGGACCGCAAGACAGCGATGCGCGACTTGAACGTTTTCGCGCACAAGCTGACCACCAATCTCGGTGCCTCCGCGCCGTTAATTTGCACAGCCCTCAAGGATGGCATGCCTGAGCTCTATACGATATGGGGAGAGACGAATCAAAAGTGAGTGATTGCCTCTTTTCAAAATAATTCTCGAAAAGATCAAACGGGCTATAATGTACTGTGTAAAATATTTGAAACCGTAAACTAAAATTTGTTTTCACTCGTTTGATTATTTTACGAACACATTGTAGAACGCGTTTCCCGTGAATGCAAGCTTATTAAAGGCCCACTACACGGAGAAAATTTTATAGTAAATATTACTATGGTGTCGCACTAGCTGCGGACCATCGAGGAATTTCAAGTTAAAATACTATAATTATTGTTTTAAAAACGATAAAATAACGTAATTTTTACCATAAACATAGTAATTTAACTTAAAATTCCTCGATGGTCCGCAGTTAGTGCGACACCATAGTAATATTTACTATAAAATTTTCTCCGTGTACAGATTTTGGGAAAATCGCGCTATAGTAACGAGCCTAGGAAACGATTTGATAGTTTTCTTGATTAATTTGGAGATGTCCTTACTTGCGGAGTTCAACGGTGTATCCCGTATAGAATAGTTGGTACTGGATCACATCGACTGGCCGTTTGCCGGCCGATGTGTGACGTTAGGCAAATATTTTGAGAGGTAATGAAGCCACCAAAGCAAACAGCGGAAACCGAGAGCGGCATAGGTACCGCCAGCAAGGGCTCTCCTCGTTGGGATTTTGACCCGTGTCGTGGAATTACTAGCTTTAACGGAGATCGCGTTTAATCACGGACCTTTTCCGAGTGACAGCTTTAACAGAAAAGCGATCGAGATTCGGAAGGGACAGCGCGATGCAATATCCTCTTGCATTTTTCTGTCACGACTTTCACCGATATTTTGTCGATTTTTGCAAATGCAAAAAGATATTGTTAATTTGTAGAATAGAATAGAATCGATTTTATTCTGCAAATTAGTGGTCTCTATACACATTAAAATTAATTTAATATCAAAGTTAAATAACTTATAACAAATTTTTTATCGTTTTACAAATTCTTATGATTATTTAGTTAAAATTTGTTACATAAATTTATTATTTTAAAAAGTTACACTATAATTTTTACCACAATATATATTTTTTCGGACGAACAACGACGAATAGTTAGCGCGATCATTACAACCCTCTTTTAATTTCCATATGAGCACTCGATTCCCCCCTTTGATAGGGGTTTAGACCATTCAAAAAGGGGTTTACCACTGACCCATTGGGGTTTACAGAGGTCAATCCTATCCCTTCGTTTGGTACGAAGAGACACTTCTATTCTTGAAAGATGATTTCCACAAAGAACGGTTATTGAACCCTTCGAATTATTCGCGCAATTAATCGGCGATTCATTCGAAAAAGATGTTGCAAAATGTCTATCACAATGTTGTAAAACATGCAAGTCTTATAAATATATCGACTCTTCGCGATGGATACGCCAATGCGAAAAAGGGACACGAGACCAACCTTCCTCGATTCATTCGTATATGTTCGCTAGGGACGTTCACAGATTGACCTGGAATAAAGTGTTTTTATTTGCCGATAGTGCCGGAGGGAGGGCCTACTAATAATTCGACGTCTTAATGTTTGCACAACGGCTTTACCCTCTTTCCGTTTTTTATTGTATTGACTCGCATGATTTTTCTGCCCAAATTTGCTTCGCGCTTTCTTTATATTCACCCTTTCGAGAAGTAATGAATAATTCATACGAAATAAACGAAAATGAAGAGGAAAAGATTTCCGCGTTAATATATTTCAATGGAAAGTGTTGTATAGTTTATACTATTGGCTCATGTTATCGCTATTTTCATGTACCAATAAAGTGACGAAGAGTTCCGTTTCGAAAATTATTACCATTGCGTAACTATTTTAAAAGATTACTTCTTTGATATAATATTAAATATAATAAAATATATTACTAAAATGTGCGATTCGTGTTATAAACGTACGTTTGCACTTTTCTTTTCAGAGGTACTCAGCAGCTGTGCGTTTTACAAATTATGCAGCAGTTCGGTATGCGCTTGGCCGAACTGCAGTCCGCCTTGCAAAGGGACAAGGATACACTGGCGGATGCGGATAGGGACCTGAAAGAGGGTACGAAACCGACTTCGGAGATCATCTCTTGCGTTAATCACGTCGCGCGACTTTTGTCCGAGAGACAAGACATCAATTGTCAGGTACTGTGCCCTTCAAATTAAATCCAATATTCTTTCCAATCGAACAGTAATAATAGTAAAATTTGCATAAAGTAATCTGTAGAGAAATAATCCAATAACCATTCGAAATTGCAGAAATTTCATTTACACCTTATCTCTTCTTAAATTGGTCAGTCCTTTTTACTTCACTAAATATCTTACGCGATATTTTTTTCAACTCACGATTATAGTTAGCGAACTTATGAAAATCTTCCCCAAATTCCCTATGTCAGATATCCCCATCGCATCCTTGATTTTCAATCGGTTAGATGGCTGTTAGCAATTATTCAACGCCGGTGGATGGGGTAACGATTCCCAGAGGCATCGCTTGTGTGCATAAAACCATTCCCCCACATAGATTGGCAGAATCGCGGATCTCGGGGATGTAACTTACCTAAAGGAAAGCGAGATTATAATGCGGATTGTATATCCTGTATTTCCGATATATACGTCACGCTAAATCGGCTTGCAAATCGTGCTCCTTGAGATTGCGGGGTACAGATTTGGCCAGAGATATCGCATCGACTTTTCCTTCTTTCGATTAGCATAACAAGCAATGAAATCAGATCTTCGATATACCATTTTTTCTAATATTTTAGAAATAATGTAATTTTTTTTAATTTATATTATCGTATTTTGGGAGACGGTTGAATATATTTATGCAGAGAGCTTAAGGTTAAAACTTTTGAGAGAAGTAAAAATAATTGAAAGTTACGTAGACGAGAGTTGTATATACGTATACGCCACATATGGCGCACGTCAGGAGATAAATCTTCGACTAGCCTGAACGCGCGAAGGTTACTCGTAAGAGAGAGGAAAGGGGAGGGGTACAGGTCGGAGGGTACGTTTGACAGATGATACTTGTCGATATCGCGTCTCCGTTAAACGCCATCACATCCCCCTATTTCCACCATATCCGTCTCTAATTTGCATATAAAGTAAATCTCTTGGCAAGCCCGTTCTACGTCGGGTTTCTTTGCTTTATGGACGTAAGAAAAGTAGTTGAAGGTGCAGCGAGTGGCAGGTCCGCGACCGCGATTTTCGATCTATTCGCTCGTTTAGCCTGTCGGGAAGACGTACTGCTCGGGGTCTACGGAAATTCGTGTACCTATCGGAAGCTAAGCCTCCGATGCTCGTGTAACACAAGAAATCATTCAAACATTTATAATTATGTGCAGAATAACGTTAATATTACGAGAATCAGAGTTATCAGACGAGATGGTTAAAGTGATGCTGTTATCATTTAATTTTTCCATAGCAAAAAATAATCATTTACACTGTCAAATATTAAAGGATTAAATTTAAACCAATACCTTAAGTTAAATAATATTTTGTTATTTTTAACTACCATTTGTGTGTCAAACTTTATTATTTTAACACAAAACAGTATTATTTCAACTCGATTGGTTTAGTTAAATTAACATTGTTTTAGTTAAATTAACGACATATTGAGTAGGAGCAGAAGTGACTTATTTAGGAATGGTTAAAAATTACTTAAATTGAGTATAATTTGGCACTACGAATTTAACAGTGTATACGATCTAACATGTATTGTCATATTTGTATGTCGAAAGTATTCTAAGTATTTTTGAGAGTTCGTCCCCGACTGCTCTCGATGCCGCGTATCGGCGTATAGGTGCTCCGTAACAATTTCCAATTGTCCCTGTGCTCATTTCGCCTGTCAAGAAGACGTACGACTCGCGACACAATACTCTCACTCCAATAATAGGAGCCTTTCCTTTCGTCTCGTTTCTTCTACTTTCCATGTGTATCGCGTCTATATTTTAACGTATTCAAACTCCCGTCAAGGCGGTATAATCCGAAAAGTTCTTAGTCTTGCCGATCTACAGCACTCGAGGGAATAATTTCATGCACTTGACATTACGATTCTCCTTTTCTCTTTTTCTCTTTCTCTCTCTCTCTCCCTCTCTCTTTCTCCGCTTTCATCTTCCCCTCGCGACAGTCCTCTCGACCCCCTCCCCCCGTCTCTTTCCTTCTCCAGGCACCTCTATTTCGGAGAGCCGAAGAAGAGGAAAGGCTACAATAAAGCACTCGACATTACAGTCTTTTCTTCCTTGTAACATTGCGATTTTTTATTTCCTCGCATTTTTATCTGCCAGACGGGAGCGACGATGAATAAGAAAATTACAAGAGTGTGTTATAATTATATACAAATTTAATATACGTAATATTTTTGTATGCTACACATATTCGCGTGCAGTTGATTTACACAAACTACAAGATTTTTCGCGTTGTAACAAATCATCGAAATCAACCGGCGAGTCCGAACTGACGGACGGCCGCTGTTCGCAAAAAGAATCCATAAGTTTTGATAGGTAGTAAATAAAATATTAACCGATGTATGTACGAGGCCGGCGCTGGGTAGCGAGAGCAGAAGGAGATAAGTTTCTGGCGCGGGAATACAGCGAGTCCGAGTTGCTATCGAGGGTGTTGGCCATCTCGGAGCCAGCGGCTCCCCAGGGAACTCCGATCGTTAATCGCCCGAACGATTCCCTTTCGCGTCACGTACGGGAATGGCCCGTGGAATCAGCGTAAAAATACAAATTTAATATCAACCGCGGGTAGAACAAGCCTTGCCTGGTCTGTGGCTTGTAGCCCGTGTTGTCGCCACGAAAATTCCGTTTTGTTACGATAAACCAGTTTATCAATCGCGCCTTTGAGCCTGCTGCAAATATGTAATAAACACCGTTTTAAGAAGCGCGAATAAGATTTTCTTGCACATTACATTATTCGTCGAATGTAGATGCGCGGAAAAACCTCGCAAAAATATCGTGCTTCTTGCTTTTTGCCCCCTTCCGAGAGTCGGGTCGGATTTTGCGTTACGCAGATAAACGAGTAGACTCTTTTTATCTCGCCTTTCTTGCAGGTACGCCCGATACGAGATATTTTACGTCTTGTTGCGCTATATATATATATATATATATATATATATGTTTCGCGAATGTAACCGGAAATAAGAAGTTCCTCGCAGTTTTCTCTCGCGCGATTGGTCTTTCGGACCAACGTGGATTCCGTCTCGACTCACTTCGTACCTACTATCCGTTATACGAGAAACAGAAAGAGAGAGAGAGAGAGAGCATACCGACTTATATATAGGCTAGGTTGAAGGTTGCTACTTGGTATGCGGATCGCGCTTTTCATTACCGGAGGCTCGTTCCCTCCGTCTCCGCCGTTGCAAACAGCCTAAACCTACCCTTTCTTCCACACAGCCACCCTTCCTCTCTCGGCTGTCTGTCTACTACTCGACCACTACCACTGGCATTTTCGCCAGTATTCGCGCCATGCTGTCGCGCATCCGTAGCGCACAACGTATCTGATCCGAAGCGCGTATATGTCTCTCTCTTTCTCTCGTGAAGATATATTGATTTACTCTTGGCGCATTTGTCCACGTGGCTCGTACCTGAAAAAAAAAATCGAAAAAGATCTCTATCCGCTCGCGACAGTTATCTCGGAAAGCTACGCGCGAATCTTACGAAACGTTCGTTGACGTATCGCGCGGCGATCAATTTAGCGTCGAACATCCTTTGCCTTATTCTCGCTTTTCCACCTTACACCCTCGTCTTTTCCCCATTCCCCATACTTTATATAATCGTCTTATACGCTTTCCGATGCCCTCCGGTGACGCGCAAGAGTGGATTATACAATATTCGATATCGTGTTCTCCCGGGTATACTCCGCCACTTATCAGAATCTCGCGATCCGTCGCACGTCGCGTCGGTCGTTTCATTGTAGTCCACATGAGATTCTTTCTTTAACCAGTTGCCGTGATCAATAACTTAAATTAATATTTCAATGACTTAGAAACCGCGCTTTAACTGCAAAATTCTCTAAATATACAGTGCTCCTTGTATTCTTACTTATCGCATCTATTACGCACAACAATCACTAATCATGCGCGATTCCGATGATCTCTGTGCTTCAGAACGATGCGGTGTTGAACGATGCAACGACGGAAGAGGTGCACTGCGGAAAGTTCGCCGGTAACTCCGCGAGCAATCACACGCAGGAGGGTGGTTCGCTCTCCGACAGTGGAATCTCCGATAGCGGGAGCGATCAGGAGCTGAGCGAGCGCGAGCATAGATTGGCCGCGCTACGGCGACTTACGCGTAGCTTGGAGACCCAGCTGGCACCGGACAGCGAGGCACTGACCGACCTCTGGAAGAAAATCGAACACACCGAGACCGAGCTGCGCGATTTGCGAAAGCAGTGCGAGGAGATCGTCGTGCGTACCATGGTGGCGGACGTACGTGCTGCCAAACGAACAGCCAGCAAGGTTCACTATCCCGCAGAGTAAGTACTTACGACCTATGACCCTTCCCGGTTTTTATTACGGTTCCAAATCTCTGCGCATTAAAGCTTTTTTCATTTGATCCTATTCACGGGGAATTTTGCGTGAAAACACAAATTATTTCTGAAATCGAATAATCGATATCACGTTTTATTTCGCGCGACGACGTCATTCAAACGAGGTGACAATCGAACCGCATAAATAGGCGAACGCTCGCCGAATTTAGCTCAAGCATTTGAGAATGAGACCTCGCTCAGAATTTAAGAACCGCCGCCTACGCTCACATTCCATTTGCATAACGTCGAAATGGGAAGTAAAGAATGAAGGCGACTATTTAGATGTGGGGACGCGCGAGGTCGTTGGTCCATAGCGCTGGGCATTAGGCAGCTCATTTGAATATAAGAATTTTTGCCGAGAACCAGTACGGTGACTGCACCACGGTCTCTTAACGGTAGTGCACATCTTTAAAAAAAAAATACTTGTAACCCACGCGTTTTTTTTTCGTAATTTCGGATCACCTGCAGTGTTTCAAAATGTTATGCAAAAGTGCATTGTATTATTGCTAAACGTTCAGCATGACGTCTTCTTATTAATTAATCTTTACCCGAGTGATTCGAAAATGAATGAAATAATGTGTTACCACGTCGGTATAGCTTTTGATCAAGCGTCGGTTTTTTCCTCTCCTCTCATTTGTCAAGTACTGTCTTACGATATTGTTCAACATGATTACAGATTCCAATTATCACCGCGGTGTATCTCATTTAACTTTGTTTTAAGGATGTTTTTATAGGCACGTTCAATCATCGCTCGGTGGTGGCGGATAATAGGTTTAGTTTTCGCGGGCGTGAAACATCTGCCCGCACTCCGAGTCATAAAAGGAGATATAAAAACCCAGTGCCATTTTCTTCGATTGACGGTCTTCCGTTTCGCCACGTTTCACGCGTTTTCTTTTTTTCTCTCTCTTCCTTTTCATCTTCCTCCACGTCTACAAACAGCTAGGTTTTAACGACAACGGTACATTTTGAGCCGCTTCCCTCACCGTTCGCGGATTAAGGCGGGAGTTAAATGAATATTTGCGGAAAAATCAAATAACCGTGCACTTACGTAATACTAACGGAGGAATAGGGCAACCCTAGCTGTAATTGCAAGCCCAATCTCGCAACTTCCAAGTTACGTGTATGCATCTCCAAATTGATTTTCCGACGAACTTTGCTATTACCGGTTCGCTCGTATTATCGTAACCCGTGGGACGGCATAAATTAATTTTCCCAGTCGCGAGCTCCTACAAGTTTCTCCTCCAAACGGTCAAGTTATGTATGCGCCTGACTCGCAAGTTAACACATTATTCAACGAAACAAAATTTACGCTATGCGATATGAATAAAATAACG
The DNA here is from genome assembly GCF_003070985.1 of Temnothorax curvispinosus. NCBI lineage: Eukaryota > Metazoa > Arthropoda > Insecta > Hymenoptera > Formicidae > Temnothorax > Temnothorax curvispinosus. The sequence goes on from NW_020210085.1 coordinate 432,845, forward strand.
GAAACATAAGCGTGCCATTAATGCGCACGGTGCCCGGCAGTATTGAACAGCGCTCGTTTCGGCCATCGAAATATTTTTTTTCTTCTCCTATTTTTTTAGCAAGCGCAAGAAAGCTATCTGCGGCGTAGATACATCAAAAAGCGACGCGGAATTGGTGCCGATGACGAGAAGCAACGCCAAGGGCGACAACCCCGACGACAAGCCGATATCCTGGGCGGGAATCCGGCGAATCGCCAAGGTGGCATTGTCCTTCTGTTTCGCAATGACCGCCGTTTTCGTCGCCGTTTATTTCTTCACGCCTCAGTGTTGCGAGACTGCGAACACGCAAAGTCGGTTCACGCTGCTGGTACGTTACCCTAGGGGGCCACCGCCGGTGTGAGCGGATAATACGGCAGGTATATACGAAAAATATCGACGCCAACGATCGACTGATTCTTGGCGAAAAAATGGATAAGATGTGTATATCCGTTCCGATACGCGCGTCGGGAATCGTGATTTAACGATCGAGCCCGCGACGTAAGGCTGTCCGCGAATTTTTAGCGAGCGCGCGGTATTATTAGACCGTTAATTTTAAATTGCCCGTTGAATTCGGCAATGCGTTCGAGGAGATGATTTGCCGGCGCTTGAGCGACTGATTCTTTCACTGCCTGCGTATATCTTTATTTTTGTTCCTTCATCGTGTGCGAAATTCGATCGATAGTCTGTAACTTTTAGCCACAAGTTATCATGACGTAATAGAAAAATGATGAGTTTTATAATATATGGAAATTGAATATTTCCATATTCTGAATCAATGCGTGTCTACTATATTTATATTTTTGATAGATTCGCGGTTGAGTAATTGATTAAATTTATAGTACAGAGACAAGTCTGGCAACGAATCTCGAACGTCGCAGTTAAAAATATCCTGCTCTTCTATTTTAGTATTCGTGCAAGAACGAGATGCAACGAGACGTAATATTGCATTATTGATACAGTTATTTTCTCATTGTTCTAAATTGCGCGCGCCAGCAGCCTATGTTATTGTTAAAGTGTATAAATGTTTATTTATAGATATATATATATACATATATATATACAGAGATCATATATTATATATTTTACTCATTACATATACTATTTTTCTTGGAGGACAATGCTTAATTTTCCTCCCGATGGATGTAAAATCGGAAACCTAAAGTGGACTTTACAATTTTTTGACGGACGGGAGTCCATTTACATCGAATTTTACCGAGGAACGGTACTTGGATTCCATATTGCTAAGCTTCCTGTTTGTTCCAAGTATTTTCCCCGCAACGCTGCTTCTAATATTTTTGTTTCCGTAACAACGAATATTTTTTTCGATATCTTTTTCCCTATATCTCCGCAAATGTATGAAACATACACAAGCTACATCGGATATTTACGCTTCAAAGATATTAACCCTAGCCAGCCACACTTATTTTCGAGTCACTAATTCGCCACACTCCGGTCCGTGAGACCGTTCGACTTTTTCACATTGTCATTTTCATTCTAATTAATATTTTTAAGCTTATACTATAGAAATTGGTAATATGGACTCTGAACGAGATGTTTATGATAATATCAGGTCAAGAAAATGATTTAAATTTAAACTGAACTTATTAAAAGGAAACTAGAAAATTATGTTATTATGTAAAAACTATAAAACCAAAAAACATTTAGTGGTCTACTGGACTGGAGTGTTACGAGCTAGGGTTAAGTATTATGAATTTTCGGAAAACGGCTTGTGCGAGCAAATTTTCCTACACGTGCATGGTGATTTATACACTGGCCTTATATAAAAATGATTGATTTTAAATACAGCAATGGGATTTATCGGCTGTTCATGCACTGTGAATAATAACAAATATAATGTTGCACATTAATAATTTGGATGCATGCGGATATGTATACACTTTAGCACCTATTGCATGCAGTTATATCATTCCCGAAATATTCTGCACCTCCAATTTTCTCATCTTGTGTCATATCAAGAACATTTGATATCCATAACAATGTGCATGCTATTAACGATACTTATCTAGTGTCATATGTGATTGGAAGCTGTATTTATATAAATATGTTTTCTTTTAATATGGTTGAAAGTTTTAGATTGTAATGTATTTTGACAGTTCTTTGATCTTTCTCGCATATGATCCTTTAACGAGAGAAAAATACATACATGTCGTTTGAGACTATTAACGACTCATTAATATAATTAGTCAGAATTTCTCATTGTAAATATTATATGTATCGATTTTTTTCGGGATTTGTCTTTGATATTTGAAGACACTCGTATTTGAAAGTGAAACAATGGCTAATATAAATAGACTTAAAGAGAAATGGTAAGCAAAGTTTGTGCTAAGAGGCGAAAATTATTTTTCCAAAGAGAAAAATAATTTTTAAGAAACTTAAAAAAAAATACCGAGCTTTTGATAAGAGTGATATGTGGATGCTGTAATTTTTGTCGAAATCTATTTTGTAAAGTCTTTTTGAGAAAATGTATGATATACAATGAGTGGTAATGCGAGAAATGCCTTATGGTCAATCATTGAGAGCTTACAACTTGCTAACGATGCTTACTGTGTAAGCGCTTGAGCGTAACGACTCCGATTCATGCTTATGCAGATCTTAAGCTTCTCATGAGAGAGGCGATATTGTCGGTAAGTCCATCTGGCATTTTGCGGACTACATAGAGATAGCGAAACACAATCTGTGTGTAGATAGAATAATTACAACTGTGTAAAGTAACGGTGGTTTAATATCGTTTTGACACATAGAACTTTGTGAATAATACCACGGTAAGGTAAAATACCATGCCCGAGAAATTCCACGGGGAAATATAGCAATATTACAGAAACGTGTCTTTTTGGGATTGCTAACTATATTAAATTACCGTCACTTTACACTGTTGATTTTGTGAATTTTTACTTTATATTGCGAAAGATCTAGCACGTCGACCTGCATGAATGGTAGTATGGTCGCCGACAGCACATTTTTTTTTTTTACGTAAGTACCATGTGCTACGAATAGCGAATGTTTATTAGACAGAGTTTTGTTATACGATTGAAAAATCAAAGTATTTACAGTGATGCTTAGACTCGATAGGGAGATGAGCTGCACTAAATAGAGATATAGTTCTATTCAGTATCGATATCTCTCGATGAGAAACTCGCGTGAGCCGAGTATAATTTTCAAATTCGATGCACTAGCTGCATCGATGAAAATAATGGATAAAGAGAAGCCTTATATATACTTTATTGTAAAGTATACTGTATTAAAGAGAAAGAGAAAAGAAAAAGAGTTGACAAGATAATTAAAGACGGTACTTTTGCCGTCTTGTGTCGCATCAATGAATCACAAACACAGATGGCGACTATCTCGAATAACGAATGTTGAAAAGATCACGAATGTGAGAGAAGTTATATACGATGAATGCGTCGAGCTGAATGTCGCGATTTTTTTTATCGCAATCGACGCATATAAAAAAGTTGCAAGGAATGTAGTTTTAATTGAAAGTGGAGATATACAATTTCAGTCTTTCCACGAGCTTGACTATTGTCTTCGCTATAACGGACGTTGATGTTATCAGTTTAATACAGTCTTTCATTACGCCGTAATGAAGCTGTGTTAAGCAAAAGAAGCTCTTATTTTGACATCAATCAATTATAAGAGTGTAATTAGATACTGAGATAGCGATCGGAGAAATGATTCCTACAGCCTAACATGAACGGGAACATATCTTTCGCTATTTTTCCTCTACAAATTTTGATTGAATTTTAATTAAAAATTTTGATTAAATTTAGCAGCAAGAGTGACTGATTTTTTTTTAATTAACGTAAATCATTTGATCATCTTTTATTTAGGCGTAACTTACATAAAAAAATTTTTGCTCGTTATTATTTTAACATCAACTAGAGAACGAGTATTGAGTGAGAATTTATTGGATGATTATCCAATAATAAAGTACATACGTACTTACGATTTATCGTATAAGAGAATGGCAGTTATTTAATTGCCCGTTATTAGACGGACGAACGTCCATGGCATCGAATACTTTTCGATAAAATATATCAATATGACAATCGCTATATATCACAATGGAATTGTTTGATGAAATAAAGATCTCTGACTTAACGAGAACGATAATGAAACTCAATAATCATTAATCAAGCGTGTCTTTGCGCTTACTTTAGGCGATAATGGCGATCTAATGTGGAGACTTACGCATATTATATTCATATGACTGTAGTGTTATGAAATAACGGACTAGCACACAGAACTTTTTACAACGTGTTACTTAAAATACTATTGAAATCTTTTGTCTCGTATCGTTTGAACGTGAAGGAGTTAAATAATATCATCAGGAAATATTCCTTGAGATAAGAAAGCGTAAGAAAATTTCGTGAATTGAAAGGCAACGCCTTTCATTGCAACAATAACTATTTTAAGTAACGCACTTCAAGTATATACCTTACTTTCGTTTCGCGAAAACGCGACACGATTTTCAATCTGCCTTATACGAAATAATAATAACGTGTATAAAGTACCTGAAAAATCAAAACGCTACTTATAATACCTATTCTATGTTATCTCATGCACGCGGTTGAAGGAATACTTGGTAATATTGTAACGATCGTGTCACGCTTATCATTTTACTGAATATATTCATCTATATCGTATAGATTATTAAATATATATGCATGTATCTTTTTCATTATTATCAAAGGGAGTCGTATGGTATTACGATGCTCTATAAAAAAAAAAGAATTAAAAAAAAATGTTCAGTTCGATAAGTGCGAACAAAGTATTACGATATTCGGTATCTTCGAAGACCATCGTTTAGCTCTTTGCAATACCAATGCATTTTTTAACCATTTATTTCAATCAAATCAAATTTAAATAACTAAATAAATTTAAAAAAAAAAAAGATTAAAATAACGAAAAAGGATGGCGAAGTTGATCGTTACATATTAGGAATTGCATCTGTAAGAAACGATGGTTTTGAAAGCCGCTAAAGTTACGACAGTTATGTTAGCGATAATATTCCTAGCAGTGTAGATGTGTAGCAACGCTTCTACTTGAGACACGAGTGAGACCACCTATTCAGTAGAGAATATCAGCTATAACTGAGAGAACAGGGTATATACGTAAAGGTTAAAAGTATTTAGTATTCATTTGTATTACTCGTCTGTATCGTGTTTGACGCTCAAATGGAAGCGGTGAACGCAATTTATTATACGCTAATAATTATATTTTAATCACGTTTCGTGAGCTATCTCATAATGTTTATTAAATTCTTCTTTCGAAGGTCGATATAAGCTCCGCAATTTCGACTGAAATTTTATTGTCAGTGACAACAAGACTGTCGCGGTTTTCAGCAAACTGCAATACTTTTTTTTCTCAACTTCTCAAATGGAAAATTTTCACTTTCAGCATTCTTTTGAATATTGCTCACGTAAAAGTGAAGCGCGTAAATAGCGTTACTTTACAATTACCGGAGATTCAAATCGTTTTCACTTCGTGTATAGACGTTACTACGTTTATACATCACGATACAATCGCCAAATTGGTTTGCTCAACTCACCGTGTGATTACCTCGGTGGCGCACCGACTTTCAGATTTTCATTGCACTTTACTGTATCAAAACGAATCGCTGGACGGTTGTGAAGTAACGTCCGAACGATTATTAACGATACTTTTTTTTCACGACTTGAAGTATTATACTACGCTGAAGTATTATACTAAGTAATACATTTTAGACATTTCAAATAAACTCTGCATTTTTGTTCAGAGAAACGTTTCTTTTTTTTATACTCCACACGCCTTTAATCCCTGTGTGAAAATTCCTGAAAATGAATTCCTTTGTACGATAAGAAAAGCGCATTCGACCGTAATGTATGTCGCCAATGACAACGTTCGCGATCGCGCGGCATATTGCCGAAAGTTCAATGATACGGCGCACCGCCAAGTATATCCGCAATAATAATGCGCCTGCAATTGATACAGAGGTACGATGATTGCCGTGTTCCTACGTCCGTTTGCGGCGGCCTTAGTGAAGTCAGCGCGAAGGTAGGGATATTAAGGGTTAAAGGGCACACCCACTATGTTATTACGACTCACACCTGTACCCCACGTGTGGTAGGCCAGCGCGGAACAATTTTTCTGCTTAAGAGAATCTACTTAATGGCACGACGCTGTCTTCCTCTCCCTTCCCTCTTCCAACAACAATAAGTCGAAGTAAATTATTATCGTTTTTCTCTCTCTCTCTCTCTCTCTCTTTTTCTCTCTTTTTTTCTCTCTCTATCTACGAACGAATGGCGCGTACGCGAATATAGCGAACTCGATTATCACACGGGTTAAAATAATATTACAAAGATAGAAAATAAATTTAATTGAAACGTAATCGCGAAGCAATGTCATTCTTGAATAACGACTCAATAATTCATTAAATAAAACAGGCAAAATTTAAACAAATATTTTATTCGCTCTTTCCTACTGTTGCGTTTTATATTACAATTCGCAGCATCGGTATGAAACTTGTCCGACAGACAAACTTGAAATTTCCATTGTTGGCCATTTCGTGAGCCCTAAGCGACGGACTAAGGCGGCAAACGACAAACGAGCGAGAACTGAATTATTTTTGACGGAAAAGAGCCTCGAACGAGCAAATGGGCCGCATCTTACTGCCGCTCTATGACTCCTACGGGGTTTGCCCGTCCCTTCTTACTTTCGGTTGTTTCCTCTCTATCGTCTTGCAACCCCCTACTTCAACTCGGCTTACTTAAGCAAGCGAGGTCGCCTCTCCACCCACTGGCCGGAGAGAGTCACCTTGCCCGGCAAGGGTTGAATGCTGGGCGAGCTGTAAATTACCAAGAGGGCATTTTGATTAAATTTTTTATGGTAGTAGACCGGTTACAACTCGAGGGGCTGACGTAACTCTGGCTGATTTAATGTGTACGTTACAGCGCCGCTTTTATTTGCCATTCGCGCGGCGAATTCCTGATTAGAAGTAATAATTCCGAAGCTGTCTAAGCATTGTAAAAGAAGTAACACAGTTGTCGCGCGATAATTTGTCGAGGAGCCGAGAATTAAACGCGACAGGGAATATATTAAAACCTTTCTCCCTGATGCTTCGTCACGCGGTTAAACGAGGAAAATGTATCTCAAGTTGAATAATCATTTAGCGCCGTTCGTGATAATTACTAATGCGTTATAGCGTTCTTCATCTTTCGACAAAATTGATATTCAGCGACACGTAGGGTGCTACGGAATGACTGATATTGCGAAAAGACAAGGTAAGTTGGGTTTACCGGGTGGAAATGCCCGCGACGAATGAATAGTAAAGCTCGCACACTCTGGAAATCCGTTGCTTATGAAACGTCCGCTAAGAGACGCGTTTAGTCGAAGGCCGCGAGGGCGAAGTGGCTCAACAAGTGTTACGCCAAAACGAGCTTGCGTCTCCACGGTTTCGTCGATCCGCGACGCGCTTGTCCGCCCCGCGCGTGGTCAACGGGGGCGTTTCTCTCCTACCCGTAAGGTCGCGTGGGAGAGAGTTGCATATTAATTTCCGCGATACGCGCGTTTTTCTTTCTGCAAACACCTAGTCTAACGCTCGGCTCTCTTCGTCAAACATCTCGAGCAGAGTCTGAACAAGTAACGCGAACGCACATAATTATTCCTAGACAGACTCGTTCGTCGTCATCTGATCATTCCCTGTCCGATTGATATCTGAACCTGATAGGTATCTGAATTGTAAAGATTAGATTAAAATGAATGTAGACCAAAATCGAGATATTGCATTATGCGGCAGTAAAGTATCCTCGGTGATACCAACGCGGAGCGAGTTCGATAGACTCGCGGAGGGATAGACAGGGACCACACTCCACAGGGAGGAAACGAGAGAGAATATTCGCGTTCGGACGCGCGCGCACGTGGTCGCGAGGGGGTGAAGTCGCGGGCAGGAGGAAGATCGGGGGGAGAAAAGAGGATCGGAGAGGGAATGGAGGCGGGAGGTATCACGCGGGCGAGAGTAGGCCGAAGCTCCGCCTCCGCGAGGTAAACTCGGAATACGGCGCGTCATTCATGGCCGAGCTAAAGGCTGCGCCACTGTTCGGGTCCGTCCGGCTGCAGCGGCTCCACCAGAGGATACACTACGGCGCGGACACCTGTCTCCCCCGCAGCATCCGCATCACCGCCGTCGCGCCGCGTTCTCGGAGTCAACAACTGCCACGCCGCGAACGCGGACGGTGCCCATGCGTCCACGGCGTTTACCGGTGTACCGCGTGCCGCGCGAATAAAGTATACCGGTCGTATGGTGCGGTGCCCGAGGAACTCGCGGATCGTCAGGGCCCTCCCGTTCGGCAGGTCTCCGTCGACGGGAAAAGGCTACCGGCGCCCGAGTACCGGCGTGGCGCGGACCCGAGTACCGGGCGCGGGCACGAGTGCGGGTTTTAAGGGCGCGAGTGACACGCGGCACAGTGTGCAAGTGAGCAGTAGCGTTTAAGTGAATTGTCGAAAAAAGAAAAAGAGAGAGGGAGAGAGGGAGAAAGAGAGAGGAAAAAATAAAAAAGAGGAAAGAAATATACAAGAGAGAGTGCACGACCGACTGAGACGACGGAAATACCATCGACATTCGTGGTGGAAGGGTGGCGGATGCACCGCGGAGGCGGAAGTGCCGGAGGCGCAGCCGGGGGTGGTATCGTCGGTGGTGCCGGCGGAAGTCACCGTGCCCTCGAATTAGAGCATCCGTCGGCGATGCCGGGCGCACCTGGTTTCCATTGGGGGGCCATGTTCGCGGGTCACCACGCGGCCGCCGCCGCGGGGATGATGCAGCCCCCCATGTCAGCGGGTGGCGAGTACGTGCCAGCCGCGGCGCATCACGGTCCCGCTCATCCTGCGATGCCCATGGATCTGCACGTCCATCAGGGATTCCCTTATTTCCCTACCAGGTTGGTATACAAGACGCATGTTCGTTTTTTTCTTGCCCCGAGATACTTAATTTCTTTATCACCAGAAATCTCAGTGAATTTAGTAAAATGAAATATGTGCCAAGGGATATGTTCTTACAATCATTTCGTCGGATACTTTAATAATTTATAGAATCGAATTCGTCTTTTTCACTGAGAGAGAACGCGCATTCGAATCTATGAATTACTTGCAATTAAAGAATTCTTTCAATAATAAAAGAAGCGAATTCATCTTTTTGAGTCATACGATATATAACGTTTCTTTTACGCAGAAGAGAGAGAAAGAGAGTTGAGAGTAGCCTTCATAGAAATTAGAAAGAACGACATAAACTATATTACCGTAAAGCCTGACGCCGTCGCATCTACCGTCGCCCAGTCTAGATGCACCGGCAAATGGAGAGGTCGCTTGTCTTAGCCTCAGTTGTTTGCCTAGTCAATATTTCTTCGTTGGGGAAGTACTCCCATATTTACCCATTTCAAGCAAATACTTGGAAAAGTACTAGATATTTTTTTATCTATGCGCGAGATTGACGTTCGCGCGAGTTCACGTTTACCGATTATAATTTGCAAAATTAAATTAATTGCCTCAAATAATAATCTTATATGGAAAGATATATTAAAAATTACATGTAAAAAGGATAGATTATATATGCATAATGTGAATATAATTTTAACGAAACGAGATGAACGATATCGAAGCCTTTATTTCAAAACACCGGCGCGGTATCGTTCCTTCTTAATACGAATACACACACGCTCTCCATCGTCTACCGTAATTATTAACACTCCATGCCCGTATGCCACGATGTATAATCGCTCGGTGGAAAGCAACGCATAAGAACAGTTCTTGTAATTATACTCTTCGTGTGCTTAATATCCCAGCAAATTGTATTAAGATTTTTTCATTTCGTAACTACTAATCTGCCCGAGGAAAATACGAAACACACATATACATATATATATATACGTCTGGCTGAATTCGTGTCTGCAATTTTCGATTGCGTTTCACACTTGTACATTTATATAAACATACATTTTTCTTCGGGTTATCTCTACGTGTGAAATCTAACACGATGTCAAATCAGTCAGGCTCGTGAACATTGATAGCGATCGGCGATGATAAGTGATTTTGCACCAGACATGTTTGCTTTAGTCTTTACAATATTACAAATTAAAATACTTATTATTATTAATCTCGTACGTAAAAAATATGTGTATACGTATTAGAAATACAGCTATATTCTTTATCAGTAAGTGAAGATATCTTTAGAAATTATCTATCTTTAACTAGCAAAGAACAAATAAAAGTTTTTGCAAATGCAGGGTGTCTGGCGCAATAGCCAGACGTATCAGCGCCGAGATTAAACTAAGCAAATTACGTGCTAATAAGTACCGGAAAGAACATCCGCGGTGCATCACGAGGGGAGTGAGAATGCGCTAGACGCGGGGCACACGCCCGGCAAAAAACTTATTATAATGCCTGCCTCGTACGAGTTATTAGCATTCCGCTATCAATTATCCTGCCGTCGTGCTTTCGATGTCGGAGCAACTAGTAGGAACGTCTGTCGTTCTGTATTTATAAAACGTATAATCACGCCATCGACATCGTAACAAGGAAAACCTCTAAAGGGTGTTCCCGAAATCTGTGACGTACGGAGAAAACACAAGCTGAATTAAATTACTTTCCGCATCGAGAAAAGGAGGCGAATTGAAAGATTTTTTTGTCATTTAAGTCATTTTAGAAAATGTTTCATCGCGCCGGCCGGCACCATTTCTTTCCTCGAGATACACGACATTTTTAAAAATAACGATAAATATAATGTAGATACAAAACTTATGTGAAAACAATTAAAATATTTTACAATTTACCCAGTTCACACCATTTGTAAATGGAACCACTGTTCTCTCGATCTCGGGATCTTTATTTCTGGACACCTGGTATATAACGCAGTGACAGCGCGAATGACACTGACATATCGCCGTCTCGATACGACGCCGCTCGAGAAGTACAGTGTGTTTTGATCGCTATGATTTTAACTCCGCTATTTAATTCTCTACTATCCGCCGCGCAATCAATATAGGTGATTGCTCTAGCATGATTCACTGACCATATTCGCGAACGATTCGCGTTACACGAATAAAATCAATCGATCAATCTTTATTTTTGAAGTTTGGACGAATATGTATCGAGAGAATACGGCCGTACAAATTTTTAAAGCGTGAGTAAAAATTTTTCGTTATGGTGAATATTCCGCTCGATGGCTCGCGCGTTTGTCCATAGAAATCCATCTTTTCACTTTGAGCCTGTTCGTTCGAGGAATGCCGGTAAAACGGTTGTCGCACCACAGAAATGATAATTTAACGAAAACTCGTGGAGCATTTGACACCGATTCGCGTCGATATGAATAAGAAGAGCGTTTGCCTGTCAAGTCGAGCGTTAGCGGCCGTTCCGAATCGTTTGCCACAAAAGACCGCGGTATTTGCATTGATTCTTTAGAAGAGCTACTGTGCTTCAAGCGAAGTTTCAAGCCTTTTTTTGGAAGGAAGACGAGTGTCTTCTCAGTCAATGCTGCTCATTAATTAGACAGATCGTCTGTCCGTTTTCGGATCGCCGGGTGCAGGGTATACCTACTTGTGTTGACGTCAACTAAAGATTAATATAATACAAAACCAATAAGGTGTTATTATTTGTGATGAAATTATCAAATGCTTAGTGACAAAGAATCTATTGTTGCAGACTGTTACAAAGTATGCATGGTACATGTCCTATGGATGATGATATTAATATCACAACCTGATGTGTATAATTCTGATACTAATTATTCAATCGTAGACATAACACTCGGATCAATTCGTATATTCAGAACGTATATATACAATGTCTCAAGATCGGCAGACTACCCAGATACCCTAAAGTTTATCTGCGCGCGGTTATCTGCACATAAGTTTGTATTAAAATTTCGCGCAAAGCGAACACGTAGAGAAGCGAAGACGGCAAAGAGTTTCGTTAAGATCCCGATAAAAAAATATCGATGTGTTATATATACTTAATCGTAATACGTCGAGAGAGAAGATGAACAATCTGTACAAAATATATAGCGCGTCGTGCAAGATAAATGAAAGAATTTATGTGACGCGAGAAATTTTTGCTTTCCGCGTTTTGTTCCCGTGCGGAAATTCGGTCTAATTATCGCCGTGTCGCGCATACGTGTGTGTCCGAAGACACGGAGACACGGTCGCACAGACATTGAGAGCGTTATTGAATGATGGGTCAGCCAACTACTAATGGGGCCGGACGCGCGCGAACACAAGGGATTATAAGAAGCGCGCGAGTATGGCTTGCGGCGAGTCAAGGTTGTTGCTGGAGTTACTCGTACATTACATATCCGCCACCGATGGACGGCAGCAGCCTTTTTTCCCCTCTCTTTCGTCGGCAACAATCTTATCGCGCGCATCTTTCCAGAATTTATAATCCGCGGATGGAGAAGTGGACGGCGCCGTCCTTCCGAGTACGCGTGTTTTCGATAGGTCGGGCAATGACTCTCGACGAGCGTAATGCCGATTACGATATATTCGTTGTTTCATCTTTCATCCAAAAAAGCCCCTGTACCACGGAAGTTAAAATATCTCAAGCTTCAACGGGACGAGGCTACCTCTAATCCTGATTGAATCCGAGGCCAGAGGCGTGCATAGTTTACCGCCGAGGTCTTTGCCCTTACGCGCGGAGCCCTTACGCATACGAGTCTCTAGAGCACTTAATTCGAGCACGATATCGTTGTTCTCGCAAATCCTCCATGCGTACGAGATAATCTGCCGTTTCTATATGTAGCGCGTTACATCATGAGGCCCCTGTCGCGTATCAGACGAATCTTGATGTAGACCAGAGAAAGCCGAGGCATCGCGAGAACTATAGTCGATAGGATGTTTTGGGCCCATCGACCTTATATCTCACCAATGTTTGCCTCTCGGAATCAGGAGCCCACTGCCATGGACGCGTTCGATAAATAACTTGTGTTTTTACCGTCTCGATTTCGTTTCGCATCCTCATCGTCCGACTCATAGACGAACGCTCCCGCGAACTGCAACGCAAACTAATTCGCACCCCCGAGAGCCGCCGTATCGAAACCCGTTTTTCTATCTGTATTTTTTCTCCTCCAACCACCCACCGATCCCTCGTTCTCCCTGTCCCTCTCGGGGTCCCTCCCCCCCGTCGTCCCCCTTTATTCTTCCCTCTTACCATCCCGACGCCGCTCCGCGTGTCTCTTTCGCGCACATCTCCGCACACTCCTCCTCTCCTTATTCTTACTTTATCTCTGTCCCCTCGTTCTTCGCCCTTTCCTCTTCGGCTCTATACCACCGTGCAGCCCGGTAGTTGGATGCGCTGACTTTTTTCTCGGCTATCGGCCAGTGGATCGCGCTGCGATCCGCTGGACTGCAATCAGAATTGATTATAGCCTGCCGAAACTCCGGCGCGGCGCGTTCATATTATACAACTCGCCTGCGGCTCTCGTTCCTTCCTTGCTCTTTCCTCGCTTCTTCCCCGCTCGCTATAACCGCGCGTCGCCGTCGTCGTCGTCGTCTCGTGCGCGACGTCAACCGTGCGCTCGCTCGTGCGAGCGCGGCTTCCACGCGCGGTCCTCCAAAAAACGTACGACTCTTTAATAATATTCCTGAAAATCAATTTTGACTTTTGGCGGGTACGTGTCGTTAGTTGTTATACGTGTAGCAGCGCCATACGATCGATTGGTTGTCGATGGAGAGAAGCGCGTAGACGATAATATCCACGAGAAAAATTTTATAATACATCCGTGGTAATGATCGGGTCGCGCGTCGATCCCGTATACGCAACCCGTTCGTGCAATGTAAAAAGCACACGAGGACAGCATTGTTCTTTTGATCCTTTTCAATCTTTTTAGCTAGCGAATTCCCCCCCGACGTTAGACGGTTCTTTTCCTCCTTTTCTTTTCTTTCGCCTCATCAACTTTTATTATCTCGGAAATTCTGGAACGATTATTAGTTATGAGAACGTTTACAGATTTAATGTGTGTTCTTTGATAATAATACTATACGCGTCAAATATTTCGTCGGGACGAGCGAAATGCAGAAAGTATAACGAATTATATATCCACACGTTGCACTTTCAGGTACATTACGCCAGTAATGTTCGTGCTTCTTGTAAATTCGTGTAACGATTAGCAATCAGAAAGGTATCTCGGAAATCTTTTTAGGAGGTATGAAGTCAAGCGATATTCTATAGCATCGGAAACGTTAATTAATGGGTCGTACATCAGTGAATCTTTGAGGGTGTGTGCGTGCGTGTGTGGCGCAGAAGTGATTTAATATCCACTTTAATTAGTTTGAAAAACGCCCATTGAGAAAAGAGGGCCTCCCCCCCGACATCTTGCGCGCTACTTTGATACGTTTTATTTCAATACACTTGGCGGTATCAAGGCCGCGCGCGGCGCGGAATTTAGTATGGTGATACAGACTCGCACGCGCGGGTTCTTTATGAGAACTTCATTTAACACGGAGGGGGCACAGAGCGGCCGCGTTCGGCACGAAAGCCAATTACGGCTTACTCGAAAAATCAATTCCTATTGAGTCCTATATTCTTCTCGCCGAATCTTCTCGCGAATGCGCCGCCGCGCCGCGCCAATACGCGAGCGGCGCATTTTCATTCGACGATTTATTACGTACGGTCGTTCGTCGTCGATAAGACGGCGATTTGTTCCGACTTTTTCGTTCGTTAGAACAACACGCGGGAGAGATCGGACTGTTCGATTTTCTTGCGCAACGCTCGTGATTTTATCCCGTCCCGCAAACTGACCGTACAGCCCTCGATTCCGCCGCGCATTCCATTATATTCGATGATATTACCTGAAGCGTAAAACGGCGCTTTTTCAGATTCTCTTGTGTTGTGTTTCCCAGGCGTCGACTCGGGACTCTTTTTGTGTCCGCATTACGTGAAACTTATTACATCTTATGCAACTAATACCGGGGGGATAGATATCTAAAGGCGATTCTCTCGCGCACATTGGTTGTTAGAAAATGATAATGATTGTTTATCGCAATTAGCACTTAACGCGCCGTTAATTACCCAGCTGCCTCAAACAACAGTTTCGGATGAAAGCTGTTTATCGAGAGGCATGTAATAATTTCGTTTACTAAACTGTATCTCGCGCGCGGTAATTATAAGGAAAAAAAAGTATAGTAATCGTTCCGAAACTGCGACGTTCCGCGATTATCGAGCTTTATCTCGAGCTTTTTTCGAATCGTTAAACAGCACTTTCCTATAATGGTCTAACGTCGAGGCACACTACGCCACGCTGCAATAAGTCGTTTTCGCGCGGGAATTGGCCTGGCCTCCAATCAAGTTTAATAATGTAGATGCGGATCAGCGGATAAGAACAGGCTACTGATACCGCCGCCGCCGCCACCACCACCGCCGCCGCCATACCGCCATACCGCGCGCCGGTTCTGCTCGTCGGACGAGCCACAAACGGTATACGTTCAGCTCACACTCGATCTTATGCAATTTGCAACATCACGAACCTCGGGGCTTTAAACGCGGTTGCACGGTCATTAAATCACGGAAATGTACTAATGTAGAATGTGATTTGTCTTTCAAATTTGCGAAATCTTCTTGCTGGTAAACAGGATGCTGAAACGAGAGAATTTGTTCTCTTTTTCTCCTCAACGATGAGATTTAATGCCTTCTCCGCGGATATGAACATTGTCAAGTGACATCTCTCTCTTTTTCTCGAAATGAAAAATCGATTCGTCAGAGGCATACGCGCGCGGCAATCGAAGCGATCAAATTGCAAAGTTGAATTTCCTTCCACACGAGCGCGTCGACGGCGTATCTATAAATCGCGCGAAAAGTTTCGGCGACGTCTCATTGTTACAGCCTGTTGGAAGTTAATAGGCGACGAAGAAAGAGCGGCGCGAGTAGAGTCGGCGAGCGGGTGTTGACGTCACGTGGGGGAACGGAGTAAAAAAAATGTTTCTACGACCCCTCGGCAGTTTCCGAGCTCCCCAAAGTCTTCGAAGCGTAACTTAGCATACTTTATTTGATTTTTTGTATTGGATAATAGTCTCAGGTAATAGGGTGCGGCGCGCGGAATCGGAGGGGAGAGGAAGAGATAGAAAGAGAGAGAGAGAGAGAACTGCAGGGAGAGAGCGAACAAATTTTCACGCCCCCATTACTTGCATTAACGAATTTACATTTTTTAAATGGAAGGGTCGAACTCTCAGGGTGATAACTTGCGGGTCATTTGTTCCGCGAAGGAACGAAACCACCGCGCGCCGATATTGCGTCTTAATAAAGAATCGCTAACACAGAGAGATGTGTTCGCGATTACAGCCCCGCGTACACATTATACCTGTCTCTAATAAATTGTCCTCGATAAAATGTTGACGGCTATCATAATTGTATAGTAGCACAAATATTCCTTTTTCTTTTATCACCGTAAGTAGCGCGTATACATAGTGAAACAAGAGCTGATTTATCAGTTACCTAATAGTATCTTTACCTAAGCGAGAGCTACGCGAAATTGCAGTTCCGATACGAGCCCCTACCTGGATAACACGTTAAAACCGACTGTGTGCGACTAATGTTAGGTTTACAGCTAGCCGCGGGCGGCGTGAAAATATCAATGGTTACGCTAGACCACTTCCCGCGATTAACTGGTATTCGAACACCGGTAGCTCCTTGAGAAACTGATGTCGATACGAGCCTATAGTTTAATCCGGGTCACGCAGACCCGAGGGGATGGACTAGGATTAGAGTACGTAGATCAGGAGTCATTATCCCCGATGTTTGCACGTAGCTGGCGAAACACTTTCGTCGTTGATTCAGGCGTATAATTTATGCGCGCGTGAAGTATTTACTTAAAAAATTCGACAGTTTTGTATAACTATCTTCATGAAAGTGTATATGTGTCAAATACTAGTCTTATCTCGCGCGTACAATCACTCTAATGTCCATTCTACCAATATCGATTAACTTTAATCTCGGTTTAACTTACCTTTTATCTTTCTCTAATTTTAAGAACTAGAAAAAGATAAAAAGTAAATTAAACCGAGATTTAAATTAATCTACATTGGTAAAAATAGACATAAATCGTTTATATAGGCGTAACTAGTAAAGTAACGCGGCACTGTAGTGGCGCGACGTCTTCGGTTGCTCGTGATCTTTAAAACATATGTTTCTAGTAATCGCTGATGCGGTTATATCATCGGAGACAGGGGGTAGGGTGGGGGACGAAGAATTGGGGGAACGCGCACGGGGCGCGAATCTATACATATTTAATGAGACCGCGCAGTTGTAAAAAGTAGCTAGCGAATCAAGCCCCAGCGGAGCGACTCGCGGAGCGGAGCGGAGCCGAAGCCACGGCACGCCACGGATACTTTTATTCAAATCTCATCCGTCGCTCCGCAAGATGCTTCGGGTGCGAAGAGTATATCAAAAGAAAAATACTCTCAGCGCCTTTCCCGCATGCATAACCATAATCCGCGCATAATGTATATTTCAAAATCTTCCGACCGGCATCGAGCTCATTACTATTAGATCGATACGCACCCCTCGTGACCCCTCTACACTCGCGTCTCTTCGCGCCCGCGAGGGCGCACGCGGGTGGTGATCCTCGCGTTTTGCATATCTATGATATCTAGATATCTATGCAGTACGTGTAACTTTTAAACGAATTCTTTGGTGAACAAATTCGCTCGATATTTTCATGCTGTTACATGACAAAAAATCTGAAAGTAAATTATAACGAGATCATTTCTTTTCTTTCTCTAAGTTATAAGTTGCAATACTGAAAGTACAATGTATATAAAAAGATTTAAACTCATGCTCGTCTATGCGCGTAAGTAAGTTTGATTAACAGCGACACGGGTCTTTGTTCTAAGGAACCGCTGAATATCGAATTAACAATTGGCCATTGCGGCATCTAATGTATTCGTATTTAACGATATTATGGGAGAATAAGAAAAAAATGACAGATGCACGCCCGTATGTCGCCTATACGCCGGTTACGCACTAGCAAACTGTGAGTCGGCACCGGTTAGGTCGAGTTGAATCGAGTTGATAAGGTTAACTAAGAGATACGGAGGCGTAGGGAGGTCAAGTGACCACGTGGGCGGCACTACACGTCGCCGGGACATACCATCTATTACCATCGGTACGTACATACGTGTAATTGTATGGGTGCAAACGCAAAGTCGATTTAATATTGTGATAGAACAACATGTTTGACATATATATTTAATAAGGCAAGACCCACTAAAGGCGAACTCTGACGGTTACAAGATATTTGAGCCTGGTACCTAATGGTTCTGACAACTTGATTAATTTACATCCTTAACTCGCACGTTATATTCCACTATACGGTTCACCTCTTCTAAAATCTCGATCGAGTCGGATACTCGAGTCATCAGATTGGCAAAACACCAAATGCGAGCACGAATGGCGGATCCATGAATAATACAGACGCGGCGCAATTAGCCTCGTCGCGTTTTCAATTTAATCGACGAATCGCCAATCCTTCGAGGAACGAGGACTCGTTCTTGTAAGAAATACTCCCATACGGCGCAGCACTGCAGCGTAACGGGACGAGCTGCGCAGCCCAGCGGGTAGCCGTTTGCGCTTTGGGCTCGATGCCGACATTCAGTAATTCGCGAAGGAGTATATCGTTCCACGATGCAACGGAAGAAGCAATTAATTGGCCAGATATTGACTCGGTGATCAGCGATCAGCCATCGCGTTTCGATCCGACGTGAAGTTTCCGAGTCTGCTCGGCAAACTCCGCCGAATTAAAAATAGATGTATAGTCCGTAATAAGCGTAACGAGATAATAACGACGTCGATGCTTGGGAGTTGGGCGAGATCGCGTTTCAATTTGCTCGTGCTCCGCGTCCGGGCGCGCGGCTGAAAAGCCGCGTGGTGGAAGCCAGTGATTTTCGCGAAATGGTCATCGTTGCGCGCGCGGGATGCAATCGATAAGCTCGCGGGATAAATGATGATAAGTTTTATGCATAATTTCCGCGATGTGGGCACTGTGAGATCATATTTGAGATTCGATAAAAATTACATGATATAATGTGGGACGAGACAGAAAGAGAGAGAAAGAGAGAGAGAAGAGAGAGGGGGAGAGAGATTCGTAGCCTGAAGCTAATCGCCGGTGAACCGCCGCGCCGCGCCGATTCGTATCGTGGCGTTTTTATCGGGCCCGGGCTCGAAAGACGATTACTCCGGGATCGTGTCTTTAAGACGCGTTTGCCGACGATGCGCCGCTTCCCCTCTCGTCCTATACCTTCGTCTTCTTCCACTGACAGCGATACTCGAGCCATAACTTTTGCCATAAAAATCCTTAAACGAGATAAGAGGCTTGTTAATCGATGCACCGTGAAGGAATAAATGGGGAAACTCCACGTGAACGTAAAGACGACGGTAACGACGACGTATAATTTGCTCGATTATGTGGTACGAATTGTTTTACGTACGGTAGAGAATACCTATATCACAAATTATATTCACGAGGCAACGTCATGACCGATTAATCGCGCGCCGCGGCCAGTTGCTCCCTTACGTCTTACACGCCTAGCGTCTTACACGCTTTTTCACCACGGTGTTAGATGTTACGTACCGATATTGCGATCTTTTCTTCCCTTGATTGCACGTCATACCAGATTATGTATATTTACCGCTTCTATTCTAGCTCCTGAGATTTGACTTCATCATCGTCTCGCGAGAAATACGGAATTTCTCTTTCAATCGAAACGTTACGAGGCAACATATAATGCCTTCGCGAAAAACGATCTAATTCAAGTCCGATTGAAATTCATTCGAATCTGGCAGAAGTTGGCAGCGCGGGCAAAAACGGATCGGAATGCGATCGGAACTGAATCGGCAGGCAGCAATTCGCAAACGAGACGGTATGATTATCTCGCGAAAGAGTAACGAATTTCGATCCGATGCAAATGAGGCGGTTCTGCGGGTATATCGTAGGTCCAATGGGGTCCCCTAAGCCTCGGCCACGCGCACGTGCACGCACGCACGCACGCACGCACGCATACGCTTAGTACGCGCGTGCTGCAAAGCTAGTCGAACGAGAGCAGACACACGCAGACATTTAGGCGCCACGGTTTTCGAGCCAATAAATCCGGAGTGCCTCATTACTAAGCTTGTCTCTTTAATTGAAATCTCGTGTTTTTCCAAACACCTTTTTGCCAGTCGCGCGACCCCGAAGCTTTTATTTAAAAATCTGCGACACCTCTGGCCGATATCTCCGGCGTTACGGTTGAAATGCTTCGATATGTCCCGCGCGCTTTCTTCTTCCTTTTCTTCCTCTTTCTGGCCAATTGCCGGCCTGCATCGCAGTGCCCCTGAATCGCGAGCTTCGCGTTGTCCGCAGACAGACCACATCTCGCCACCGGACTTTTCGGTAGCTCTGTATTTATGTTGCGCGATTTAACGCTCCGTCCTGCGGGGGATTTGTCGAAAGTGTTTCTAGAAGACTCACACGAGTAAACTCGACGACTTATGTTTCGCCCCGTTCCGGCGCGAGCCTTAACAAAAGTGAAGAAAATAAAAATGCGGCAAAGCGCGACCGGTGGGAACAAATGAAAACTATTACACGTGACGTTCGGAATTCAATATTAAAGCTTATAATATATGGTCATGGCCGAGAATCGATCAGAAGTTAACAGGTTGAATTTTACGACTCGACGCGACAACATAACGCTTCGCATTACGGCACCACCACAACGAATTAGCTTTCGTTACATCGTCGAAATAATCCGCGCGGGAAGTGGCACGAGGCAATAGGTACGCAACGTGTACCACCTTACATACGTAGTATCCCCTTCTTTATTACCCGATTCTTTCTATGTCAACGTAGCCTTTGAAGTAACGCTACCCCTTTAACTTTCGTTATCCTCCTCCTTTGTCCGAACACCCTCCTCGACAATAAACTTGCGCGAGTTGTTAACAAGATATAAATCTTATCGCGTTATGATGTAAAGTCGCTCATTTTCCTATCGCGCGATATGCGCGAAACGGCATGCACGAACAACATTAGCGTTACGCCGTAAAACATTAAGTACGCGTATAGAGTATTATATCATATCATTTTATGTTCTTTAATTCGATACGCATCGAGATACGGTAAACGTTGGCGACATTCTTCTAATACCAGCGGAACCCGATAGCACTCTAGGGGTAGTCGACTTACGCGCGCGCACGCGCGAGAAAGAGAGAGAAAGAAACACGAAGAAAAGCGGCTCTAAATCAAATTAACGAAATTGTTTCGATGGAAATACTTTCATAACTGTCGCAAGGTGAAAAAAGGATCGCGAGAGAAAGGGAGAGAGAGAGAGAGAGAGAAGCGGATATCCCAAATTAGGCGTTGCACACGCGAACGTAACGTAACGCACGCGCATTACAAGCCGGTACCGCGGCTTTTTTGCAGGCGTACAGCCTGCTTACGCTATTGCGCCGCGCGTTAATTGTAAGTTCGGAACATATCTCGGCCGCTAAGAAACGCATTCCGGTTTTCGTCGAAGAGACGAAAGAGATCGGGTAGAACTCCCCGCGATGGTACTGACAGGGACTTTTTCTCCCGTTCCGCTCCTCGTCGTCTCTCGTCTTGTCCGCGCCCGCGGACGCAGATGCGCGAATGCAGGGTGTGGTGGGCACGGGGCAGGCTGCTGCCGTCGCTTACTACTGGTTCTCCCGTTCTCTTCTTTCTCTCTCACTCTCCTTCTCTCTCTCTCTCTCTCTCTCTCTTTTTCTTTTCTCTCTATATCCCGGAGCAAGAATGTTCCCGTGTTGGTTCGATTAATCAGTCGTTTTTCGTGTCCCCGCTCTGGGCCAATAGAGGGAGAAAAACTTAACGTATGTGATAATGCGCCAGCTATGCTCCCGCTCTCCCGTTCCGCTGGAACGTAGGTCGTGCCTGCATATAGGTATACCGAAACGAGTCGAGACGACGACGGTGCACTGACCGACAGCACTCCGTGCTCCGCTCCGCTCCGCGCCGCGCCGCGCCGCGTTGCTCCGTTCCGTTCCGTTCCGCGCCGAGCCGCGCCGGGGTGCTGTCCCGCGAGGGACTCAAACTTTTTTTCTCGGAGCAACAGCTCCGAGGATATACGTAACCACCATTCGGATCACTCGATTTGTTCATCGATGAAGCGTATACTCTTTGCGACCGAAACTTCCAATCCGCTTTATACTCTAACGGCCCATCCAGGTAGAAATTATCTTCGCATCGGTGAGATTGAAGATGATAGAAACTGCGATCCATCAGGAATTTTTATTAACACGAAAATGGATATATTAATATGTTAAAAGTATTATATATTTTTTGTTATATATAACAATATTTTTTTATTTTAATGTAATAATTTTCATATAATTCTCGATGAAAGAATTAGATGTATAATTTTAATGATTCTACAATGAATTTTCAGCACCGATTTAATGTAATATTTCACGATTGGCCAAATTCGAAAGCTTTTCACTCGCGATCCGAATTAAAGTTTCATCGAGTATGAGTTACGACGTCCGCGAAACGAAAGTAGCACCGTCAGCTGTAACAAAGTTTCGCTATATTCAAATTCTCCTGCGCGTGTGCTAACGCGAAAATGGTACCTGTTATAACATCGCGTACTGCTCATCGATGATTCTGTGTTCACCTGACTCGCTGCAAATATAATATTTCTCAGACTTAGCGAAACTAGAGTTTAACGTTCTAAACAGAGCATTAAATAAATCATTTATATAAAATAACGAACGAAACATTTTGTACAAAAAGTATTACGGAGAAAAGTAAGTGAAATTATTTCATGCTACTGTATATTTAATGTAAGAGCAAACAAATTTTAGTATAACTATTTGTTTGATATTGCAATAAGATCTATTTTGCCGGTAAAATAAAAAAATTTTGTTGAGTAAATTTATTCAAAAAAATATGTGTTAATTTGCTGTTAAAATAAACAATCTATCCGTATAGCAAATGCATTTCGTTACTACAATAAAATTGTCGTTGGTACAATATTGGTATGAAGTTAATAAAATTAGCTTCAAATTAGCTTCTAAATTAAAATATTGTTAAAAAATACTCGGTATCCATATATGAGATTTGCAGTATCGCATCTCCCACACGGCATCATTTCGTACATCGAAATCAGAACATTCTTGGCCAGTCGTCGCCGAAAGCTGTCGAGCGTGCGTGCGCGCACGATCAGAAAGCGTCGCATTGCCCGGGATAGACATTTCGCGCAGCCGGCGTATCCAAAGTTTAACTTTACACCGGGGGGAAAGGGAGGGGCGCCTGAGCGCCGTTCGACGTGATCGCACCACGTGCGAGTCTGCCCCCGGTCCACGTATTATGACTACTTGTAGAGCACGTTTGCGGTCCCTCGTTCGTTTGTTGCGAGCGCCGGAACGCGCTCGAGAGGCTTCCCCGCTTCTCTTCACGGCGACCTTAGCGACACATGGCGCGGGCGAGGAGGACGGGCTCTCCGTCGCTTCGGAAGAAAGTCTTTCGAACTCGTTCGTCCCGCATCCTGTTTCGCGAAATGCGGGAAACACCGGCGAGAATTCCTTCTCTAATATTGCACGGGGAAGATTTGTAGCGCAAAAAAAGTCCCCCCCAACGTATGTTCCCGGCCGACTGAAATGCGTGTTTCGTGTAGCGCACTCTCAGCGTATAGAAATATAATAGAAAATAGTCGGAATCGGCAATTCCGCTGTGCCGCGTTACGATGTATCGGCATCGCATTTGCATTCTGCGCGCAGCGTCTCGCGAGTGTATTTGAGTTAATAAAATCTCAACACCTGGAACGTTTCATTGGCTACATTACACGCAAATCTCGAGACGCACCCTTTAATTTCCTGCACGCGATGACGAGGATACACGGGATTGCCTATAATGACCGTTAACTTACTCTTAGGTGGCTGTAAGTATACACATTCCACTGTTATATGTGTGCTTAAGCAACATGACTAATTGTAACAAGTCGAGCCGACGCGCGACGCTCGAAAATAACATGATGCAGTTCTAACTTCTAACCCACTTTTTCCAACAATATGTTATTAAAAGTGAACATGGCCGAGAAATTTATAGCGATTTAATTATTTCGTTCATCAACGATTATATACACATTCAAAGAAAATTTACGACTGCAATGTAAGAAAACTATTTATTGCTTTCCATAAGGGCGTATTTGATTTATCGATCCCATTGACGGATGTGCCGCAATAAAATTTGAATTCTAATAAAATTATTGCGTTCCATCAAAAGGCGCCCGCTCCTCCGGTATCCACTTTCACGTAACGTCCGCGTGCCAACGGAGACACTGGGCGTGGAGGAGCCAGGACGCGGACGAGAGTGAAAGAGCGATTTGGTGACATCAAAGTTTAATAAGCGCCATAAGCCGATCCAACCTGCGATACGCGCGGCTAAAACTCGCCGAGCAATAAAAGCAGTAATAAAGCGTTCGCCTTTCTCACGTCCCGCCCGCGGATGGAAGAAGGAGCGAGGGTGGCAGAAGGGAGGAAGGCCAGAGAGACCTAGCGGGCCTTTCGTTCGCTCGCTCGCTCGCTCACACGGTGGTTAGCCAAAAGGTTAGAAGGGCGGGAACGCATTAGCGGTGGAAGGTGGCGTGCTCATAGAGACGTCCGGCCGCCCAATTACTCCCGCATTAAATCAATGTTCCTCCACCCCGCCGACCATTCCGCCGTCCCGGTAATAAACCGCGGCCAACATATCTGCACGACTTACGGCTCATCCCCCGGTGTCGCTCACCCTCGTCTCGCTTAACCGGGGACGTCGCAGGAATGCGCGTTCTGTCGTAATATTTGGCTTTAAATCATGTCGCGCTGACAGGCCCCACTTTCTCGCGTTTCTTCTGATTCATCCGTGTGGCGTATCG
Source organism: Temnothorax curvispinosus (assembly GCF_003070985.1). Lineage (NCBI taxonomy): Eukaryota > Metazoa > Arthropoda > Insecta > Hymenoptera > Formicidae > Temnothorax > Temnothorax curvispinosus. The sequence continues at coordinate 457,753 of NW_020210085.1, forward strand.
TCGCAGTCCCGGCGAATCACGAATTTCGTCCCCCCCCTGATGGTGTCGATGCCCGCCGCGCCCGGGGGTTCGTGACTTTCCGACGTAAACTACGTTTTGTCTTAAGGTAACGCTGGAGAATCTAAAATACTGTAGTTTCCGACCTCTTTCAAGATAGGGTATGCTCGACTGGGAGGAGAATTTTGCAACTTGTCTGCTTAGAATTGTTGTAAATTTTGATGGATAAAGTTTATAAATTTCGTTTTTTTTTAAGGGGGAGGGAAAGGGCGGATTTATGATTTGACGAGGAAGAATAGGAAAAGGGGCCCGAAACGAACGTATATGTAGCACCATTCAACCGCAAGATTAGGTTCGCGCGCAATTTACGACGACGATCTTATTCCTATCCGAGCTTTCATATAAAAGCTTTTTCCTGTAAGCTGCGACACGGGACTTGGACTTTGGGGTTGAACGTAAGAGGGGCAGTGCGCCGATCGGGCGCACCGCGACGAATTAGTAATACCTATACAAGGCATCGACTTCGGCTGGGTTGCTCAGAGAATGATGCCGCAATACACAGAAATGATAGACGTTTGCCTTTAAAACCCTCATAATAAAAAGATCGCTCTTGAAGCTTGAAGAATTGTCGTTTCGATTAATTAGATCTATCATAATCGAAATAAACTAAAGCAATTGATATTCTAAATTGAAATATATTAAAATAATTAAAACTAACTTTTTTTCAAATTCTTTCCAGGTATCGAGATGACGCGCTCTGCTGGACAGACAGGTAAGAAATTCATTATATTCTCGTAATGACTCGTTTTCTCGCTCACACTCATCGTACGCGAATTACGAGCGATCGAAAAGGCTTATACGATCCTCTCGCAAATGTTATATTCGTCGATGAACGGGCGGCATCCGCAACGCGTGTCAGAGCGAGGAGGAAACCGATCTAGCTAATAATACAAAAGCGGAGCTATGAAAAGGAGCGGTCTCGATGGACGGCCGAGGAGATATAAAAGATCTCGTTGGCGAGGTGATTGATACAGAGAGATCGACGTCGCGACGCAATTCCATTGTTCAAAGTGAGCGCGCTGCGGCGCGCACGCAGAAGCAACGAGTTAGAGGCATCGAGGTCTGGCACGAGGTTCTTACCCACGGATATAAATCAACTCTCTCGAGTGACGAACGAACGCAGAATCGGCACGAAGCCGTTTCACGGACCACCGTATGTATATACGCGAGTATGTATATACGCAGGACATATGGAAACGCGGCGAACACGTCCGAACGATGCGTCTCGCCGCCGTTTGCTACATTTACGCGTCTATCGAGTATCAAATCTTGCGTGTCTCGCTCGTCAGGAGGGACGGCTGGCTGTTCTTCAAAAGCGCACCCGCGAGATTTTATATAAAAGATACGCGGAGTATAAAATCGCAAGGACGAACACACGCAAAAGATCGACACGTAAATTTTACGACGTTGTTTACGGCGATACGGCCATCCGTGTGATTTATTTGAAAAACGCGAACGGATCCATTATGCATAATCACGTGGCGCGTATAATTAACGATGGCGACGCGGACCAAACGCGCGATACTCGTATCGCTGTAATTAACCGCGAGCGATTTCACGCTAATTGCAAACAACGGAGCGCGATTAATCGTTCGGATCGTTATCGGTTTATTTCCGTCACGCCTTGTGTATTACCTCTCTGTCGCTCGCGAATCTTCGAGCTGTCACCCATTGCCGCGTCGTCCTGCGTGAAAAATCTCTTGTCGCGGTATTTGAACACGCTAAAATTAATGAGGCGTTTCCAACACATTATGCGTCATTATGATACCGGAAAAGTTTCATATCTTGACGGTAAATATTAGCGGTAGCAAAGTCTCGGTGAAAATTATCTCAAATAGCACGCGACGATTGAGAAAGTGTATCGTTTTCGCGTTTTATACGGCATAAATTATATTCAAAGTGATTATTAAGCAGGGGCGATTGATCAATAAGAAAAGGAGCACTATGATAAAAAAGATGCATAAGGGGTTTATCTGCGAAACTCGTCCGGAGCAGGTTGATAATTATTGAAGTATCGATTAAATGCTCCGTTCGCCTTGATTGATCAGCATTTATATCGTGGGTACATCTACCTTGTCGGTTCCCTACAATTTTAAACCGGGTGCCCCCCATCCTCCAAAGAGTCCATCGCGGGCTTTTAAGCTGTAATGCGCCTGTTTTCGTTCCTGCTAATAGCGCCGTTAAGAGAGCGAAATGTTAATTATATTACTCATAATCGCCAACGCGAGATTACCTGCTGATCTTTTCTTTTAATTTTCGTTGTACACGCGGTCGAAGGAGTTGGTCGTGATTTACGATTAGTTCTACAATCGTTGTTGTAGGAGCGATCGCTCGAGATGTCTAATTATAAATTCATAAGTACGACGAGAACGATCGTATCGCGCAGCGCGACACACGAGGGACGATCTCGTCGATGGAAATCGCGAGGGGCAAAACGGATTTTGCCGGCGCGGCGCGGCGTGCCGCGCGTGTGTCGTCCGGTTTCTCAATGCTCGCTCGATGTTCGCTCAAATTCGCGCTCGCGCCTCACGACGATGGTAAACGTCGGCGGGGATACACGCGCGGTTGCGGAGTTCACCGAGCCTTTAAAGAATCGCGGGCCGCGCGTATTTTTTTGTGCGACCACCGCGATTTAACTGGATGTCGTTACTACGTTGTCGGGCATTGTTGTCGGTCCCTGGGCCCCGGACTCCGGGCCCCGTTCATCGGTTTACCCTCGCTCTCTCATCTCCGCGTGGAGCGGAGTCGCCCTCTCCTCTCTCTCTCTCTCTCTCTCTGCTCCGCTCCCTTCTCTTCTCTCACGCCGCGCATCCCGCGTTCGCTCACCCGCCGATCTCCGATCCTATATTTATTGTATCGAAGAGACCAGAGCCGCCGCATTCCACGCGCATGCGCCGCCCGTAATGAGCGGTCTCCAGTCTCCTGTCTGTCTTTCCGTCCGTCTGTCCAGAGGACCGGTCGACCGGTCGCCTTCCATGCCCCCTACTCGTTCCTTCTCGAGAGGTCCCCCTTCGTGCCCCTCTTCCTTCTCCGCCACCGCCGCGCCGCGCCGGCCGCCGCTTCTGCCCGCTATTCTTCGCTCCCGCTTGGCTCCCTCGCTATTCCATCTCGTCACTGTCGACCGGGACGTTGGACGTTGGTCCATATCCAGATACCCGCGGGGACCAAGTTGCACCTTTCCTCGCGAAATTTATTTCGCATTGGCATGACTGATTTTTCCTCTTTCTTTTCCTCCTTTTTTTTTTTTTTTTTTTTTTTTCATCCGCCCGATCGAGGTAACGTTAACGACGATATGAAAGAAAGACGATATTGTTGCGCTTACCCGGATAGTTATAATAGCGTGGCACTATTAAACCGGAGCACAAAAAGTGAAACCGCATTTTGCATCGCCTTAACCGGTAACTCGATCAGCCAGAAGACGTCGACACATTTAGTTCTCTCTCGCAATTACACGGACAAGTACCTTACGCAAAAACGTTTCTTATCGAATCCTCGCCCGACTTCCCGTTTGGAGAAATCAGTGTCTATCGATCGCGAAAATTGTGTTCTCTATTTCTTTTCAGCGCTTAGGACAAACCTTGAAAATAATTTCTCGTTTGCGAGAGAGAAACGACGGGAGAAGGATTAAGGCGTTGAAACGTTGAAATAAAGTGTACGTGTAAAGTAATGTTTCGCGGAACCTATCGCGAAACAACGACGACACGACGACGACGAGAAAGAAGCTCCCCGGGAGCGGGAGCACGGAAAGAAGGATGAAGTAGCGAAGGGGGACAGACGCGCTCGAAGTAGACGAGGCTGATGTTTTATGCCAAATTAAACGATACTATCCCGTACGCCACCTCGTAGAGACCAGTCTTCGTTCCACTGCCATTTTCGGAAAACCGCATTTTACACCGGCTTAGCCGACAAAAAGCGTGTATAATTGCGTACAATGCGGCGGACAGCCCGACAAAAATCCGAGCATCGTTTAATAGCGCGCGGTGCGCGCGCGCGCGCGCGCGAACTTTGGAATCAACTGGCGCGACAGTGACCGAAAAACCAAGCGATGCGCGCGATGGTCCGTGTGATTCTAATGCCGCGGCTAAAACCAACGCGTGAAAAACAGGGCGGATTTACTCCTGGCGATCAGGTGGACTCTGCTGCGATCGGGGGTACCTAGAGACGTACACCGCACGGCGGAATGCTTTGAGCGGATCCGATACCTATTAAGATCGTAGAAAACGGATCTGCTTCGAAGTTGCCTAGTCAGGACGGATCCTTCCCGTCGATTCGCCACGCATTTTTAGCGCCAGCGATACAAAACGCTCCGAGTTAGTCGCGCCGCATACCTAGCTACGCGTCCGATACATCGAATTACATCACTGACGCGGTTAATCCGTACGCTCGCGAGAAGAAGCTCCGATGTCGGAAATCGTCGGTGAAACTCTCAGGAATAGGGAATCATGGGACGTGTCGTGATAACGTTATGAAAAATGAGTCACATCGAGAGGATACATCCAATTCGATTCGAACAGTCCATCTCATCCGCGATCCATCTCAACCGAGACTCGAGTGAATCCGCTGACAGGAAGAACCGAGCTGAGCTGATAGGAAAGGAATAGAGAAAAGGCGTGCGAAGAGCAGAGCGTGCAGAGAACGCGAACGATCGTCGACACGCACGCCTGTACTTTGTGGTCACCCGTGGGGCTCTCCCCATTCAACCGGTGGCTCGACTCGCCCACTCGTTCGTTCATTCATACGCGGGGAACGCGATTTGAATCGATAAGCAAAACTCGGAAGCGTGTCTTCCCGCTACCTCCACCGCTTAAATCCGCTCTTGACCTCCGGAGCGGCGAAATCTTCGCTCCTCTCCATTGCGCTCCTCTCGCCGCAGTCGCGATGTAAACGCTCCCAGCTATATTAATAACAATAACTATACTATCGTAATGAATAGTAACTAATGAGATAACGCTAATGAGAATATCATCCGCGCTCGCTTGGTATGCTTTTGCCGTGTCATTGCAGCTTTGACTACGTTTACACGGCGGCTTATAATCCAGTTTTATAACTACCGTATATTTTATCTGATTCAAATTTTTTCTTCTTATCACGATTACTTAAATATAAGCCTATTTTATATTCTAAACATTTGAATTAATCTCTTTTGACATCTACATATATATGTAGTTTAAATATCAAAAAAAGCTCCTATTTAAATGATCAATGATTAAAAGAAAAATTTTGGAACGCATAGTATACAATAGTTATTAAACTGGATTACAAATCGTCGTGTAAACGTAGTCTTTGAAGCAAGATGCGACATGAAAAGTGCTTTATCCCGTAAAATGTAAATTTTTTTACAACTAAATGTCTAAATCTAAATTCGTTTTTATTCGCGCAAGATGGAGAAAGCGACGATCCGTCGTAAGGGTATAATCCCATTAGGCTTTAATCGATGATCCCCTCCACAGTTGAACGCAACGTTAGGGTCGACTGAGGGATAAGGTTGCGGCGTTGAAAATAGATACACAAGCTACCGCGGAGATACGGCGTTTTATTGGCGTCGCGGGGTTCCAGATCTCACAATCGGTCAAATGAAGACAGAGCACTGGCAGCTCCGCTCCGGCCTGACAGTGTTGAAATCTCAACTTATCAGAGATCGGAGTCTTGTTTATAGGAAACATATTTAGTCTCTACAGCTTTTATTTATATCTATTCGGGTTTGTTTATATCTGCCGATAAGTGTCTCTAAAGAATTTTAAATGACTGATCGATAACATGTATGATCTACTCGAAATATGATTTCCGCTCGTGCCTGCCTTCTCCATCAACTATACTATTTTTCTTCCCCGTAATTTGCGCAAATAATATTGCTCTCTTCGACAAATGGTAGAAAAGTCTGTTAATCCTCTTGCCTCCCTGAAAAACGTCATTGCGTTACATTGGCGAGAAGGCACGCGCAGCGAAGATCACCGGCTGGTGGGGATGACGTTTCGGGGATGATGGGGGTGGAACCCTCGAAGAGCACGAGGGCCAACACGCGCCGATGACACTTACGCACACGTTCTCAAGACCGGCCGTCGTGCGGGTGTTCCTTCGCCACTTTCGTTACGTTTACGCCCGTTTTCATACCGAAATTGTTTTACAAATTGCGTCACGAATACAGGGGAACGTCGTTTTTACTCGCACGTTATAATCGCGATCGCGTTGAATATCGGAAAATTTGATTATCGTAATTTGTGACCGATAACGTGTTGTGTTAGGCACGTAGAACGTTTCACCGCATTGTGTTCAGGAGACTCGATTTATAGACTTTAACGATACGCAAATGTGGACGAGAGCGAACAGCGTGTACAGAGATTTCAGAGCTGTGCGTAAAATGCAGAGATGATTCATGGCAGCTAGAGCGCGAAAGCGATGCAGATATATAAGTCCGATTTCCGCGACGTAAAAATTTCAAAGAATCACGCCTGTTCCGTTAGAGACGCCTGTCGAGGAGAAGCCTCAGGAATCCGCTTAGTACACGCGAAATGTGGCAATCGGCAAACCATATATGCGCGACCACGTATAACCATCCCGCGTTTATGCAGCTGCGGATGAACAGTAACGAATTTCACTCGTGGTTTCATTCTAGGAAACCGTCCATGGACGACGTCGGAAATCCTACCTCCGTCAACGCACGGTGAGTACTCTCTCAGTCCCGATTCGCGTTCTACGAAATCTCGCGCGAATTTATTATACGCACGCCTCTCTTTCTTATCTTGGGTAGTGTCCTAAGAACGGGGAACAGGTCTGATTTGCGTTCTTGCATACACGCAGAACTATGATCTTAATACATCTACTATTTACCACGGTCAATAATATATTTTATAATGAAGATTTCTCATTTACATCAAACTGATTTGCGTAATAGGGATCTTTAAAGGCGTCAGTAGCGCGCCTCCCATAAAAGGCAAAATACGAACGCGGCGAAGAACCTTCGCATCGGGCGTGTAACGTTCTTTCGGCACTACGGGCGATTACATTTTGACGATGTTACAAGCGCTCGTAACGTTCGTTAATACTGACATCCTCCCACCCTATCGAATGTCCGAAGTGGCGGAGCGATTTTCGTAGGTAAAACCTTCCCGGGTAAATCTTATCGACTACGATCTACCCTTCGTCCTCCATCGAGAGCGGCCTATCTGCCGCCGTAACAATTGAACCCGTAATAGAATCACATTTATTCTTATTACCCGACGAGGTCAACCGACCAGCGAAACTTCGAGACCTTCTCCTCACGCTCCCGTCCGACTTCGGATCGGCTTTCCTAAGCCATTCCACGACCTACGTTATTTTTCCCCCGAGCTCTCCGTCGTTTTCTCACCATCCTACGCCGCGTTTTCATGGTCCACTTTTGTTTATCCCTGCGGTTTCGGCGCGATCCCAAAGCGAAACAATCAACTCCGTCATCCCGAATGAAAAGAGCGGAGAGCGTTCCCCGATATATTGCAAAATAAATACGAATGCCATTAACCCGAAACAGAAAAGAAAAACTACTGCGACATGCATCATCCGAGATAATGCGGCGGCGAGATATAATCAACGCCGCGGTGTTTCGTTAGCCAACGTATCCGACGTATTTAATATGTATAACCGTGACTCACGCACACCACCCACCTACGTCGCGCGAAGAATCTGCCACTTTGTATCTTGCTCCCCATCTCGTGATGTACCTTGGAAGTTAAACTGCAAGGCCATCAAAGTCTTTAACCGGGTTATGGAGATGCCGCTTTCGAGATAAATCGCAGAGTTTTTGCATAAAAATTCTTCCAACTGAACTTTGCGAATTCTCTCTCTCTCTCTCTCTCTCTCTGTCTTTCTCTCTCGTTTCTTTTACATTATTTTTGTGTCAGATAAATTAAAAATGTTAACGTAATCTGATTTGTAAGTTACAAAACATACAAAACTATAGTCTCGCTTTAGTTTACGTATAAAATGTAAAATATTAAAAGGCTGAAATAACGAATCATCGCTGAGGCAGTGATGATAAAAGACGGTGGGCGTTACGAGGTGCATCGTCACCGGTATAAACGACGCCCGAAGCGACAACCTTACGAGATGCGTTCTCTCGAGCCACCGTGCCGCGCAGCATCCGACGAGTGCGCAAATACAGAAATTTCGCGAGAACGAAGGAGGTAACCTGCGCACGGTACTGCGCGATATATAGCGTTTCTTCGTCGTGGCTCGTTTATACGATACCCTTATCATTCCTCTCTTAAATCGCTGTCGCAGATCTGCAGTAAAATCTCGCGAATCAGCAATCGCGATTTCGTCTCTTTCGGGGAAGAGTTCGATGAGCGGTCGAGCCTGTCGCGAGCGCACGAGCGTTAGCAACGACGAGACTCTTTCTGTACCACCATTAATATTAATACATTCCGCCGTATTCTCGGCCGTATTGTACTCGCGTCGACGACGACGACGACAACGACGACGACGCGGCCGCCGCGCGTCCAACAATATCGCTCTCGCGTTTCTGTGACACTACACACCGCGCCCGTCTCTCTTTAGCGCGCGCCGACGCAACCGGAGCCGGCCGGAACGGAACGGAGTTTTGTCCGCCGGAGCTGAATATTCACGCCGGCCAATAAATAAAACTCAAAGGAGGAAAGCGAAACAACGGGCGAGCCGCATTTTTCCCTCCGCTCGCGCTCCGCTTTTCTTACCTAGCTCGTTGCCCCGTTTGGTTTCTCTCCCTCCCGAGAGTCCTCCCGAGAGACCTCCGGAGAGAGATCGCATTGTCGCACGGTTTCCTCCCGTCTTACGAAACGCGCCGGACAATGCGCGTTTCTACGCTTTTGCCTCCGCTCGTTACAGCCGATGCAGCGTTACCGGAATCTGTCGCTCTTGTTTCGCCGTCGCACCGCCGCGGACAAGACGCTATTAACTCGATCTCGATGAGTGAAAGTTGTACCGTGCTATTTATATTTTCTATATACGCATACTCTAATTTCACTCGCATTAAAGCACAAATGCTTTTATGCTCGTTGCATCAATTGTACGATACCGAGTTCGAAATGTATTGACGATTTGAGTCGTACACGTGTATTTCTCTCGCGCGGAAAAAGCGGGGATTCGTTAGATTTCGGTTATTTATTTGAAAAATATGAAAAACGCGTGCGGTATCTCTTATGAATGTGCGTAGGAAGGAAGATTTAGAGAAGAGATACACTCGGGAGTCATAAGTATAGCCACAGGGTGCCTGCTTCTTGCAAAATTCCCTCTCTCCCTATCGGTCGATACAAAGAAAGGATTACGCGAATATTTTGGATAAGCTATATCTATCATCGTGAATTATTACGTCGTACGTTAGAAAGTTGCTGAAGACCTATTATGTTTTGTGGATTTAACGGTCAAAAAGTTCTCCTCCCTTTCCCTCTCAGGAAATTGCACGCACATGTACGTATTTCGACTCGAAAGAGATGCATTTTTATCCGTAAATAAAATATTACGCACACGCGCACGCGACGTTATAGTTAGGAAGGTAAACGAAAAGATGCACGCAGATGCACTCGACTCTTCCGGTTTGGCGGACGAGGATGTCGAGGGATACGATCGACCGGCATCGGTACGGAAACAGGTTGGTCGAGTTTTAAGCAGTCCGAAGACGTATCGCAAATTAGAAGAACGTGCGTCCGGCGATTACACGTGGCGCCTGTGCCGCGACGTCGAATTTCTGCACACGGCCCGCGTGCAGAATCCCTAATAAGTCAGCGCGCGGCTAGACAGAAGTCTCGCGCGCGCACCCGCGCGTATATTCGCATGCGGCCTGCTCGCGGTGGAGACGTAGCGACGTCACGGATACGTGGGATTCCTCTCGAGCAGCTGGATCACGTGCCCCGGCGGAACGTGAGGCTAACTTAAATGCGAATCAGGAACTGCAACACGCGCCACGCCGCGCCGTGCCGCATCCCTGCCGTCGCGGATTTTGAACGCCGATCTCGATTGTTTTTCACGTCTTCGTCCTCGCCACCCGTCCTATCACTGTCCGATTCACTTGGACGGAAACTTGAGTCATCGAAATCGAACGACATTTGACTCAACGCCGCGTCGCGACGGAGAAACGGATCTCGCGCTGCCGTGATTTTGCGCGTGCGAATCTCGATATTGCTCTTAAAATTTCCATACGGTGCAGATCTATACGAACGTAATTCATTTATAATTACGTTCGCCACGCATACCGTGTCCCATACAGTTATTTTGACGATTGTCCGCGACGTCGAATTCAAGTAACGCTTTTTCTTGCAACGAAATACCGCGCGCGCGCGGAGTCTAAATGTTGCGGACGAAAAGTTTCTCGATACACAAAACCAAGGGAGTAACAATAGGTATTTTCATTAGTCGAGTGGTTCGGTCCAACGGTAGATATTTGATTCGCTTTTTATCGCACGGCTTCGCATTCCGGTCCGCGTCGGTCGCTTCGTCGAACAGGATCGGAAAAACGGCCGCGACGCTGACTTCTCGATCGTAATGTCGGAAGAAACCTCCGCTTAGGAGTAAATAGCATTGTGAATACACTTCGAATGATGCTTTATTTATTCCGGAATTTCGTTTCGCGCGCTCGCAAGAAAGCGCCTGTCCCGCCGCCCGCCGCCGCATGTTGCTCCGCTATCGAAATAATATCTCGGGGTAGGTACTTACTTTCTCGAGAGAAGAGTAAAACGTTTGAGTTTACCTACCTAACTCTCGTACGCGTTTTGAATTCGCCTCGTAAACTGAGCGCGGCCGATGTCTTATCTAATCTCAATATAATTGCGAGAGCGCGCGTCATATAAAATAGCTTATTATACTATAGAAAAGTTGATTCGGGGACCATAATACGGGGGTCTGGAAATTAGCCCTCGCCCGTCTACCTATCTACAATGGTGATGATTATGTCTACTTATAGGTATAACTACCTACGTGCGCCAAACTACCCGTCTACCGTCTCTGAAATAATCTTCGCGGTCCTGCCTTCGTCTCGCTCCCCCTCCCTTCTCGCCCGATGAGCTTGTCGAAACTAGTTTATGAAACGAGTTCGGAACCAATGACCTCTCCTTCGCGTAGTTGTATACGATACCACGGTATAGTGACGAAGCTTGTTTATGTGTTACAGATTTGAGGAGAGACACTACGCTTTCGAAAGGTACGCTCAACTTCACTCAAAATGCATGCCGCTTTGTTTTCCCCTATACGTTCACGGTTCACTTTTCTTTTAAACCCCTGCGTGAAAGTCTGATGCTAGCTCCGTTCGGACTTCGGATCTGTGCCGAAAAAATTAAGGCGCGGCCTTTTAAGGTATCCTATAACGACGAATGGTCTAACGCTTATTAGCAATGATGCATTCTTCCACACACATGTATATGCACCGAGTTCTCAAAAGACCAAACGGTTATTTAAAAGCGAAACGTTACCGCAAAATATATAAGCGCAAGTATCTGATTGCGAGCGCAACGCAGTCGCGCGACGATTCTCTCACAGTTATACATAATACATACGTGTTATTATCGCGTATGCGCCCTATAATAACGACTTTTCGCGCGGCGGGCAAACTATCGACTGAACGTCGTGTGTTCGGTGACGAAACGCGATTATGTAAAAACTATATGAGTGGAGCGCGCGCCGAATTGCAAAGCAGCAGTTTTCGGGGCTGTCGAATGCGCTTTGGCGCTCGTTGTATTATAATGCACGGCCCGGCCGTGCTTTTGTTTTACGTATGATTGCCGAGCCGCTCGCGTTCTCGCGCCTTGTGTGGATCGCGAGAGGCTTTAAACTCCGGGACATTTATCGCGGCTAGGAAGGCGGGCCGACGATCGTTCGCGCCTTCGAGGGACTCGAAAGGGACTCGTCGCGTCCGAAACTTTGTACCTTTTCTTTCCGCACGTTTAGCTTTACATATTGCTCTTTTAATCATCGCGTGAATCGCGATTACAGCCGATCGCGTTTTATTGGCACGCGGCCGAGCTTCCTTATTACGACAGAAAGTAGGAATGCAACTTATGGAGCGTCAAGGAGGGTACGAGCGATATAGAGTTCAATGCTCGATTCAGCTCGGCACAATTCCACCCGAGCCCCATATACGACCGTCTTAAAAGGCGTTTTAAATCGGCGTGTCGTGAAAGAATCCCATAGAGATGCGGCGTATAAAGGCATTCCACCAACCCTCCCACCCTTTTTTTTCCTCTTCTCTCATCAACGTTCGGGCGCATCGATCTATCTCGTTGGAACATTTTCCTCGTCCGGCTCATTGCGTATATTTCCCGTAGCGCGTATTATTCGTCTCTGAATAATTTATGTATTATTTTCCCGTCATCAGCGATCTCTCGACGATACATAATTTACGTTTCGCGTCCTGATTCATTCGCCGCAAGCGTCGCGGCTTCTCCGAAAGTTTGCGATTCCATCAGAGCGCGTACCCGACGTATCCGCGCGAAACGTTAATAATAAAAACGAAAAAGCATATATTTGAGGATTGCCGCGACGAGTGCGGGCTCTCTCCTACTCATTTATTCCATAAATCTGACGATAAATAACCGACATATTGGGGCGTTCGCGTGGCTCCGGATCCCGCGGCATGCTTATCGTATCCCACAAATGCGCCGGAACGCATTTAAAATGTATTGAACTGTCACGGAGCAGTGGTTTTCCGGATTTTTACATTTTTCATCGTCGCCCGGGTGCAGGGCGCCCGCTTGGATTAGTGAGTTATTGTTGTTCTAAGTGCGTCGGTCAAAGGGAGTGAACACCCCAAGTTCTGGCGCGGTAATCCTGACCATAACGGCTCGCACCCCACAAAAGCTCCATCCTCCCCTTCTTCTTTCGTCTTCTCCCCCCCCCCCCCCCCCCCACCCCCTGCCAAATAGCCGCTACTTGACGATGGGTTCGTTGAATTTCGCAGTCGAATATAATTTTCATGATTTTTGTAACAAATAAGTAGTGAAAACAATTGCTCTCTCTCTCTCTATCGAAAAATTCGTTTGACATCACAAGCATGAAGGTGCTTTGTGGCAACCTTCTTCGAGAATACTTATGAAAGAATCGCCGAAACGATTGACAAAGAAAAAACGCGGGGACATACACGATCGCTATTATAGAGCATATAGGGACGTAGACCAATTTGATGTTAGAGACGGAGCAGTATGTCGCAGTGAACTCGACAGATATTGACCTCATTTTCATAGATATACATTTGCACGGCATTTATAGCGACATTTTCGCACGCAGGAAAAAACTTTTCCTATACGCACGTACACGGTTCCCTATTATTTTCAAAAGATTGAAAGAGGTTTATGTAATGCGAACATATCTGATCTGTGAATTTAAATTTGATTTTTTCAGATATAAAAGATGCGCCTTGAGATCATCATGTATAATATTTTTAATAAAATGTTAATTGCGACCCTGATATAAAAGTATAATCAAAATTATACATAATTAAATAATATTGCGTAAAGTTTACGGATTCAGATAATTACATTTACACTCGCAACGATTTCTTATTTGTTATCGATTCTTACACTTGAGACGATATTCATTTTTATTGTTGAGATTATTTCTCATCTTTTAGTTTCTCAAGTATTATAGCAATAATTTAATACTTATTATAAGTTCACAAATATCGATCAATAAAATTGTCATTAAAAACATATGAATAAATAGGCTATGAAAGATTAAGCTAGAATTGACACATTATAAAAATAAATATAATTATCAATTATTAGCATACACTTGTAATAATCTTCAGCATGTTTTTATCAAATAATTTACTTGGAATATGCTATATGATCGTGATTCGCATTAATATTTGCACTAATTTGCTTAAATTTGCGCTAATCTACCTTAGCCCATTCATTTCAAGGCAATAGATCTACGAGATATTACATTTATCTGTATTATATTCACACAGATCCTTTACCTTAATTCAAAATAATTTCAGACTCACCGATATGATGTGCAACAGCGGATCGTATTGTCACTACATCGACCTGTAAAATACAAAACCGAAATTATAGCAGCGTCCAAAACAATTAATATTAACCCTGCGGAGGTCGCGATGCTAATATCGGAAGATCGCATGTATTTGAGATAAGCATGCGAGTTCATAAAGTCACACTCTAGTTTTCTGATTAAGAACGATTACAAAGCGAAATAAAAACGTTTCGACTCTGACTTGTTTACACAATTTGTGTGAAATATTCTTAAAATGGCAACGGCAAATCAATTTATTCAGTTAACATATCTTACGTTTTTCTAATATGTTTTGAAAGTTTTACACGCATCTGTCCAAACAATCGCGACTTCCCGAGGGCTAGAAAAAAATATTGCGCACGTAAAATTCTTTTTCTTCATTCACATATATTTTATAAAATCATTAAACAAAATAATTATATAGTTTACAAAAGGTGTTCTCTCTCTTTTTAAATTTTTATAAAATCTCACAAGGAAATCTATTTATCTAATTGTTATTAGTCAATCATCCAAATAAACGGAAACAAACGGGACTGACTATGCAACCAATAAGTAATTTATAGATAATAAATTAAACTTACCCGTGGGTTGCTCCGCCGTCACCCGATGCCCCGAGCCCTCCTCTCAGATTCCTTGCACAACACAATATTCACGAACACGCGTTTAATTACGATCAATCGCGCACTAACCGCGAAAATCGCGCGACAATCTGAACGGCACTCCAGACAACCGTATATGGCCTGCAATTCCACGAAATAATGATCGACGCATCATGGCTTCTCATTACACGAATTATACGGCGTCTCGCGCGTCGACGACTTCACACCCTCAATTCGGAGATGATATTAATCGGTGAAAAAAATTCAAGACCCGAAGTACATATCTTATCTGCATATCGTATCTAAGCATCGTCGACGATCATCGCGAGAAGTGATTATCTTGCGTAAATGTCGCAGCGGAATGGTAAGTTTTAACTTCCGTCGCCTATCGCCATTTTTTTCTTTGACCGAACGAACTGCGCGAAGTTGACTTCGCGAGGTAATCTCTCCGAGCCGAGCCGACGCTCGCGAGCAGTTGATCGAGTAAGTGGCAGTAATTAAACGAATCGGTAAGCTCGGCAGTCTCTAATTGTAGAGAACGATCGTGCTTTGCGCGTCGTCTCCTACTTGTCGCTATCAGCTCCGAAAGGATAACAGCACTCGGTGAACAAACGATAGCGCGGTGGGCGCGACCTTGTGTACGGCACTCTGTACAATACGCCGAGAACCCGAGGCGGAGCGTGACGTAATATAGACAAACGGCAACTTAAAGAATGAACTTAGCCGATATACCCGTATTGCTCGAATAATTTTGACGCCGAGAACGATCACCGTGCACTTGGCGCTTGGCGCCCATCACTCTCGCGGATTCGTTAGCGCTAAAACTAAAAACTAAACATAGAGATGATCGAGGAGTTGCTCGAGCAGCGTAATGAAGATGTCGCTACTTGGGCCGCATGATTATCGAAATTATTAATCGCGCGGCACACAAGTAACGACATCTCAAGGTGCATTCCGTTTCACGCATGATGCGCATAATGCAGCATTTATCCTTGTTGTTCACCGAATGTTAAACAAGGATAAAGGCCATCGCACACAAAATGCATAGCTTAGCATAAGCGTAGCATAAGATCGCTAAACCAATGAGCATCTAGCATAAAGTCGGCATATTAATTTACACAAGATGCTCATTGGTCCAGCGGTCTTATGCTATGCATATGCAGCCTATGCAATTTTGTGTGCGATGGCCTTAAGACCGCTGGACGAATGAGCATCTTATGTAAATCAATATGGCGACTTTATGCTGGATGTTCATTGGTTTAGCGATCTTATGTTACGCTTATGCTAAGCTATGCAATTTTGTGTGTTGCATCATGCGTGAAACGGAATGCACCCTTCAGGCTTCTCGAGCGAGAGCATCCTCAACTTCAGAAGCTTGATTTCTTGAATGCGATTGTTTCACTCGCAAGGGAAACGTATGCGCAAATTTTGCTCTTACAGACAAGTTTCCAAGTCGATTGGCTATATCGCATGGCTTTTAACCAATCAACGTGCAACGTTTCTAAGAGCTAAATTTTCGCATACGTTCCTCTTGCAAATTCAAGAATCGAGCCCCAGGCCCCAGGTAGCCTCAGTGCCAACGAATCCGCGGAATTGGGCGCAAAGTGTAGGTTACTAACCTGCTCGTCGGAATTATTCGAGACGAAAATACCGGAATATCGGCGTACGTTTATTTTCAAATACGTTTACTGTCCTTCTCCGAACGCGATAGCGAACGAGTACTATAGGAGACGGTACGCGAGGCGCGATCATGTTCCGCGATCCTCTACGGTTTATCGATTGCTCTATTTCATTGCCTCGGAACGAACAGGCCAAATTTGTCGCTCGCTCGCGTCCCGGGATGCAGATTATCTCTCGAAGCATACTTCACGCGGCTCGTTCGTGAAGACGTTCACGTCGCGCGTCGTGGCAATAGCGACGTCAGCGACGGAAGTTGAAACTTCCCGCTTCGCTGTGGACGCTGTGAGATTTACGTGGATTTACGGCAAGATAATCGGTTCTCGCGACCGTCGTCAACGATGCTTCTTATTGTTAGATACGAATGTCGGGCTCAGCGTCTTTCGTCGATTTGAATATCGGAGCTGTAACATATTCGTAATTGAGAGCGCGTATCAGTGACCGGTCGCCGGATTGAGTAAATTCGCGTAACGGGAAGCCATGATGTGTCGATTGTTTTTGGTTAGGATCTTCCGTATTTACATACGATTAACGTCGGGAGTGCCGTTGAAAGTGCTGCACGATTCTTTCAACAAACAGCGCGCGATTGTAATTAACTGCGTTTTCGTGAGTGTTGTGCGAGTGTTGATCAACAATGGAAGCTGAGAGGAGGAGGGGGCTTGGGAGTAGGCATCTGGCGACGGCGGAGCAACCATGAGGTGAGAAGTGTATTATTGTTTTATTCGTTATTTGCCGACTTAATTGTTCGTATCTGTTCGATGCGCCAACAATTATTTTTTGAAAAATTGATTACCTTGGATGCTGCTTCAATTTCGATAAATATATGTATTTTGCAGATCTACGTAGTTTACAACTCCGCTGTTGCGCATCGTGTGCTGGTGAGTGATAAATTATACTTTATTTTAATTAGTGGAATGTATCTATGAGAGATTATAGATAGATGTGAGTAAAATATATATAATTTTATGTTTACAAAATTATATATATTGAGAATAGTATGGAAAATATGTAATATCTCCTAGATTTATTGCCTGAAATGGATGGGCTACATTAATTAGTTTGAATTAATTAATTAATATTTAAGCCTAATATTTGTCGTCGATTTTGCTGTAAATTTGTTCGCGTACGTTTAAACGTAAAAAAAATTAAATGTCTATTCAGAACACGACAGAACACGACGGGAAAAATTTAATAATATATAAATTAAATGTGACTTTATTAATATATATATATATATATAAATTAAATGTATTTAACTTTATTTTTCCCTTTTCAATTATTTTTTAAATAAAATTCGAGGTTTGCATTTGGCCTCCTTACATCTTTCCAGGGGGAGATTAAATAGTATACAGAATAATACAAAGAGACAACTCGGATTTTTCAATACGTGTGTCATGTGCGAAAATAAAAGGAAATATTTCACGATTATCTAGTGTATTTCAAATAATTTATTTTATAAAAACACAGTATGTGATTATCGATTACATCTATTTTTATAATGCATCAGTTTACTCTAATCCTCTATAGCCTATCCATTCATATTTATTGACATGAATTAAATTTGCGAACTTGTAATATTAACTGATTGTGCGCTTAATACTTGAGAAATCAAAGGGCAAATTCATGAGCAGTAAAAATCGATATCGTTTCAGCTATGATAACGAATGACAGATAAGTGCGTATGTATAGTTGTAGCACTTGTAGCAAAAACGCATGCAAACTTACGCAATAGTGTTCTGATTTAATAACTCGAAAGCTGTTCAATAACTCGAGATCGTGACACTTTCTTATGATTTTCGATTCTAATTAATCTCCGAGATTCGATATAAAGTATTGTACTGCAGTCGTAAAGCACTCTGTATAAAAGTTTATTATAAAACTGTTTCGAATAATCATGCGGAGGGAAATAAAGACTGCAGGAAACCGAGATAGGTATCAACCCGTCGCAAGATTTTTACTTCTGGATTAAACTCGTAACATTAATGGGCGCGGCAGGACAATTCACCCCAATTAATCTCGACGTGCGAGGGAGGAAGCGGATCTTATACGGGATCAAACTAAGACCGGGAGCATCCTAATCTGCATCGGCAGATTGCTCTGAGAATTGACACCGAGAATTTTGTCTCCACCCTTCGAAGCAGTAACATTTGACGTCTCATCCTGAATCAAACCCTCGGCCATCGTCTCCTTATACAACTTCTCCCGCGCCTTTTGCCACAAGACACAAACTCGATGCATATATTACGTCGTTTTAATTGGAAAGCATTCCCTGAGCAGCTCGAGACTATGTAACAACGACGTTATATCTTTTCTTAACAGATTTAACTTATACTTTTATTGTTATATTATCTGTGAGTATTGCCGACGAACTCGGCAGTTTGTCATTGCTCTTATGCATATCATTACGCCATTATTATGCCGGAATTACGTACCTATATCTTGAATCTTGGCTTAAATTCTTTTTTTTTCGCGTTATTGACCCAAACAGAGTTTAGAGAAAATACCGAGAGAAAACGACTTTTTGATACTATTTTTTTAACCTGTAAACATAATTGCCATCATCCGATAATAAAGCCAATCGCGTATTATCTATCTATAGTTATAGTCAGTACGATAGCAAGAATGCTCTCTTAGGTCTTGACCGACTACTATAAAAATGCACGTATAGAATTGCAAATATATGGAAATACTTTCTCAAACTTTTGAATGGTGCAACAAGAAAGAGAAATAGAGACGGACTCACGCGCCGCTTAAGTTACGTATTTTAACACGGAAAAAGACGCGTTGTTGGAGACGCTTATTCTATTGCAAGACACACATTGCTCTGCATTTAAACTCAAAAGGTATGTAACACACAATATCTTGTTTCGTCTTTTCGAATAGGTTTTTCCCGAATAAAAGAATGCGATTTTGATAAAAGAATAGAAAGGTACTCGAGCGAAAACATCCCCTTTTATCCGATCCAATGCGCCCAGGCATTCCAAACGTTTCGTTTAATTAGCACCCTGCGTTTTCTCGCAGCTCGTAAAGGGAGCGAACCGGCCGATGGCTGCACGTGGGACGATCGGTAGTCGCGTTAGGGAAGAAAAAAATTTCCGGCCGTTTCACGGTAATTAAAAATGCTGCAATAAAAAGGAGAAGGTTCTTTAATTCGTAATGGCATAGAGACCGTCCCGCTAAGACTACATACCCACGCTTCTCTCGTTTGTGCCGATCGACCGATTCCGTATCTCCATAATGCTACGCTACCAGATTACACGATTAATTGTTTAATTAATTATAATTGATATAGAACATTAATTCGCGAGGCATCTATAATATTAATTACGCTGTAGCTTTTAATACTCGCCAATCGGTTCGCAATAAAATCGACGAACGTACTTCTGAAAATTGAAATAAAATTTGTGATAGTGCGTTATATAAAGTTATCGTTCTTCGTTTCTTTTTCTTCGCGAAAAAAGGAGAAGCGCCGGCGGCGCACAAGCGACAGTAATATAAATCTTACTTAGGGCCGTGGAATACATATGCGCTACGGGCGGAACAGTTATTCATAAGCAATGGACCATAAATTACATAATACAGTGTTACGTCACTGAATTATTGAAAATATCAGTAAATATCGTATCAGACTTAAACGCGAATTCATGTACCTCTTCTATTGCCACGATCCTGTCGGTCTTCTTGTCGGCTAAGGAGCCTGATTTATACGTTTGGTCAAATATGAGATTCGAAAAATTTGGGGGAAATAATTTTGACTGTAAACCACACACACACACACACATAAGCGTGTAGTGCTTATTTCGACACAAGAACACAAGACTATTGAATGACACGTACGTTGACGAGCGGGTCGGGCGAGTATTAATCAGGCAGAGAAATGTCATTATGAGAAACGTTGTTCGCGGGGCAATCTTGTAAAGCATTATTCTAACTAAACTGTCATAAACGGGAGGAAATGAAAAGAGCTGCTTAATAGCTTATGTATGCAAATTCCGCGCAGCAGATTGCGCCGAGTGCTCTCGAGTGAGAGAAATGGGCGGTAGTCGAGAAAGCGGTCGAAAGGGTGACTGTCGCTTGTACCCTCGAGAAGCTCTTCTTCGCGATATAAACGGAGTCTCGATGACGAACAAGAACGTAAACGATCGACAGCGATCCTTGCTATTATTATTCATCGATATATTCGATACGATAAATTTAATTTTTTTGGGAGTTTAAGATTTTTTAATTATTTCTCTAAAATTTCGAATTTTACGTTTGATAAAATGTACGTAAAAGGCTCTTTTTTAATTCTCTAATTACATACACAGACTTCTTTTAAACAAACTGCATAAAAAAGCAAAAAGTTAAACAATTACAGGCAAGCATGTTGCGGATCGCGCTTGTGGATCGTGGCATTATCGAGGGCTCGCGATCTAAATTCGAGGAGCATAATTAAAACGGAGTCGGTCCCCCGCGGAATACCGAAGGAGGATCGCTCCTCGATCCGACTTCTTGATCCAATTATCGCCGTCCGAATTATCCGAGCTTCCTTCCCGTTAAACCCCGATCCCACCGCATCGGTTTAAGTCAGTTTCATCTTAAACAATTTCATTTGCATAGCAAATAATCAAACAATTTTCTTTGACATTTAAATTAGGGAAAGAATAACAGGTCGGCGCAAAGTTGCCGCGCCGCCTATAATTTCCGAGAACGTCAACTAACCGAGTATAATTCATCATTTACATTTTGGCTATCCGAGAAAAGCTGACGGGACGTCGATAGAGGCATATTATTGAATTATTCGGTTTAGATTTTTATTTGCTTTTATAATAGCTTTACGATTTTGCCATAACTGACGCATTGGCGAAATTTTGGCCCGGAATAGAGCTTCGAGAGTCAAAGCTCGCTAAAGATATTTCGAAGTACGTATGAAATTCAGTCTTTAGGATTTAGCGGTGAGGAAAGTAAAACTCGCCCGTAATTTCGATACAATTGAATGTTGATCCGGCGCGGCGCGGGCGGTTGAGCGGGCATTCTTATGTATGAAATTCACGTGCAGCGCGGAAAATATCGATGTGAGCTTCTGGCCAGCCATCATATATAGATATTATTGTTATTGCACTTCTTGAAATGTCAGTGGTCGTGGGTGGTGGCGTGTGCGTGTGGCCGGGGATGCGCGTTTTCGGGCGTAGGGTGAGCGGACGAGAGTGGCTCGGTAGGGCCGAGGGGGTAGGGTCGAGGCGTCATTATGCAAAGGAGATGGTCAGCTCGGTAATCCCGGGATCCCGATGGCCGGAGGTTGTCGCATTCGGTACATCTTGCGGAATTGTTTCTGCAAGATTGTCCGCGAGCAATGGACGGGCCCCGAGCCAGTCGCGCATCAAAGTCTGATGGATGTTTGGCTTTATTGAAAAGAATATCGTACATCTCTCTCCGGGAAGGTCGCCGTCTGGACCGCCTCCAACCGCCCTGCGATACACTCGTGGCGGCTCGGTTCAATTTAGAAGCGCGATTTCAGAATAAAAAGAAATAGACAAATATACGTTATGCAAGGACTGCGCGCGCAATGCGCCACTCCATCGCGTTACAATCGTTCGTACTCGCGTATTATTTTCGGTCGGATCTCTCTCCGACTTAACTTAAGACGTATACGGTCGTAAAGGAGCCGCTACGGTGTCGCTTACGAGGGTCGCTTTTCTCTCCCATCCTCTTCGCTGGCGCGCGTTATTCGGAGTACGGACGAGCGTACTTCGAAGAGAGATCGGTGCATCCGTGTGTACGTATCTCGCGTGTCGTATCTCCGAGATGTGGATGAATCATTTATCGAGTCTATAACCCGGCCGACCGGTCAGTTTTATGCCGGCGCAGTAGAATTTGATCAAACTTCGTTTTGCGGCCACTCGGGGAGCAATAAGCGACCGGCTCGCCCCTAAAACTACGGCCCCGGAGGTCTCGTACCGCGCGCATCGGGGTACCGCGTACCAGCCCTCTTCCCTCGTGCCAACCTCTTCGGATCCCATTTCGGAACCCAAATGATCCCCGCCGCGCCTAGAATCGTGTCATAATTACCAAAGTACAAAACGCGTGACGTTCACCGAACGTCGATCGAGAGCGTCGTGAACTGATTTTAGTCTGACGTCGGAAAATCATTCGGCAATAT
This sequence comes from Temnothorax curvispinosus, assembly GCF_003070985.1. NCBI lineage: Eukaryota > Metazoa > Arthropoda > Insecta > Hymenoptera > Formicidae > Temnothorax > Temnothorax curvispinosus. Next base: position 480,190 of record NW_020210085.1, read on the forward strand.
AATTCTGCAATGCCTATACAAAGGATATCACTGTATCAAAAATTCATGACGATTTATATTGTACCTGGGGAAAGTAACGCGGCACACGACGCTTTAATTCGTTAAGTTGCAGAATATAGGACGAAACCAGGGGGAGGGAGGGTGCGTGCGTTCTCTTTTATGTGGACTAAGATGCCCCCGTGACTCCGTGTATACGACATAAAAATACTATAAAAACTTTCTTCCTCGTAATTCGAGCCTTCGCTCCCGCTTTACGGATCTTAGCGCGCGCGAGCGATATATCTGAATTACCAACTTATGCTTTTTTGGCTTTTTTTCGGTCGCTCGATCCGGTTTCTTTATTAGATTTCTCTTTAAAACTATATGTATGAAAGTAATGATATATAATAATTTTAACTGCAAAATGCAAAACACTCGTGCTCGTCTTTCCGCTGTAAAAATATACATTCACTTTTCTCAATCGTGAAGAACCTGAGGAAACCGTGTCATGAATCAAGACGATCCTTCCACCGCCGCGCGCAGGTAAGAGGTCAGGAGGGTAACGTGACTGACACTCGGAATAGGTAATTACGTACGTGAGTTATTGAGAAATTGTACGGGAACCTGCAATTAATAACGCGAAAAGTGATTCTTGGACGCGCGCGTTACAGCTCGCGTTCGAGATAAATGAACTCGACGCAGACGCGCGGCTCCGATCGGGAGGGAGGAAAGTCAAGCCGATCTCCCCATACGCCGCGCCGTTCGCGTCCGTATACGAAGAAGCCCGCGCTGTCGGCCTCGCGCAAACTCATAAATCTCGGAGCAAATAATTGACCGGCCTACGCTCCGGCGAGCTCGGATCGGCCGGTGTTGATTTAGCGGCGTTTCGCTCGGTGGAGGTCGATCCGTCCATTCGATCGGATTTACTCACGATCTATTACCTATCTGCGATTTGCCAATTCGCGACTGAAAATTAGAGATCGCCTTTATTATTTGTCACCCGAGCGACGACGCGTCGCGACACTCGTGTGCTAACGCGATGAGACGCAAGCAAAACTAAAAGTAACTAAAACTATTCTCGGAAAACGGTAGCCACAAAGACAACGGGTTCCGCCGCCGCGCCGCCGCCGTGGTCGTCGTCGTCCTCGCGCAGATTTTTCAAGGTACGAACAGACACTTCTCCCGTGTTTCCGAGAAACGATGACGGACAGCCGGACGAAGCCGGAGCGGAGACTGCACCGGTCTCGCGGTTCGCGCCTCGCCACCGGACTGGGCGCTCGTAAGAGACGAGAGCGCGTTCGTCTCTTTTCCTTTTTTTTATATATTTTTTTTTTCAAAATCGTCAGGCCGAAGCTGCTCTCAGTACTCGAGTGCGCGAATATCACCAACGAAACGCCGGTAGATTCGCCTTTTTATCGCTTCTTTTCTCTGTACCTCTGTCGCACTCATATTTTATACCTTTTATTTTTCCCCGAGGAAACCGTACGTAAGACACCGGCTACCTTTCGGTCTCGTCGAACCGAGTTTGTACGTAGAACACTTTCTTTTTATGAGATGTAATCACTGCAATAGTTTAATGAATAACGAGTTATTGTGAAATTAGCATCTGGCACTATATTAACGTGGCGAACCTTAACGGTATTAAGATAATGAACGTGACACCAAGATAAAAAACGATATTGCATATTCACCAGCTTCGGTGGAGGGTGAGAGGCCACGTTACACCGTACAAACTCGCGCGCGTAAGCCAGCGGCAACTTTACGATCCTATATACCGACGAGTTTATTCTTTTATTACGTATAACATGTACCAACTTCCCATATCTCCACGCGTCATATTACTTTAGTACGTCTTCCTTGGTTCCGTATCTCGTACCGAAAACAATATATTTGCTTACGTTGTAGCATATCTACGCTAGCATCAATCTTCCGCGAATGCAATTGCGTGGGTTAATATACAATTACAAGAAAACCGAAATGGCGTTTCGCGCGCGACGTCGCTAAAAAATTATCAAGCTCGAAGATCGAACACGCGTTTTCGGATCGAATCGGCATCTACGACAACGATTGCAATATTTCGCAATCAACCGGCCCGTAACGTGCGATCTTGTTTCGTCACCCGGTACACGCGAGGATCTCGAACGAGCCGTTGTTCTTGACTCGCTGACATAGATGTCAGCGACGATATCGTCGTCTGCCGCGGTCTCGAGTTACCTCCGTATGTTACCGGGTCGTTAGATCTACGTTTCGTCACAAACACCAAACCGGATCTCCTCCCTCCGTCCTTATCCGCGTCCTATCTGCCGAATTTTCTTCTAGTCTAGGAGGAGAGAATTAATATCGTCCCGGACTTGCAATGGCTTGCCGACGACTCGCCGCGGCCTGCGGCTCGCTGCGATCCGAGTTGAATGTGGTCATAGCTTAGATTTTAAAACATTTTCAACGTTATCGGTCTAACGTATCAATTCTTGTAAAGGCAAGCAGCTCAATGCATCGTTTAAACGGTCGCGTTCGAGAAGAAGTGCTTCGCCAGGCAGGCGCCCCGCGGATTCGCGGGAAAGCGCGCGGCAAAAGTGTCGGCGCGGCAAGTGCACGTGCATCGACGAGCATCGCGCATCATTATCAAGATTATTGAGCTAATGATCGGCCGGTCATCCCACTTGTTTATGATCGCGTTTTGCTCGTGTTCTTGCCTCTGTAATTAATTTAACCCGCGCGCGCGTTTCTGTCCGTTTCCTTTCACTCGGCCGAGCGAGCCCCGGCGAAGGTGTACGAGTGAAATACAAACCGCTGATCAAGCTCCTCTTGACGTACGACGATATGCCAACCCGCTCTTAGCTTTGACCTTCGTTTTACGTTCTTGGATAACGATATATTTTTTAGACATCGTTTCTGGACGAGCTCTCCCTCTTTCTCCGCGCGAATCATTCGCGATAAATTCGCGAAGATGGGGTATAAAATATAAATTTCTTAATAAAGAAAACTTTGTTCAAAATAATGTATAAGGACGCGCATGCCAGACGCTCGAGCGAGAGTCTTAAGGATATTTTTATGCCGCAAAGTTGCGTTAGCCAGCTTACGAAGAAGTCCTCGCGCAAATCCGAGCGCCGAGCATTAACCCGAAAGTCTCTCGCCATGGCTTAAACGGCGCGCATTAGGTCCGCGAGAACAAGAGGCATTAGAGAAAACTTAATTCCGCGCGAAAGTCCACTTCCGCGCCTCTGCGCGAATTCTCGAGCGTCTTATACGATTTCACCATTACACTCGCCGTAACGCTCGCGCGGCGCGGCGCGGCGACGAGTTACATCCAACTTGTGTGTTGCGCGAATCGCGAGATTAACCGACCTTGCTCGTCGTACGTAGGTATATCGCCGTACGTATATCTCACGCGTAATTTCGCGTGTTACCGGATCCTTGCCGCCCGCTCGCCCGACCGGCTCCGTACGTTCACCTTACGCCGGAGAGAGAGAAGTCGCCTTTGTTTATTATATAAGACGCACTTTCGAAAGTATCGCTGGGATTAAGGGAATAGTGCACTTACTAAGGGTCTCTCCGTCTAATCTAGTAATGCGGTACGCCTGGGGAGCGAAGGAAGCGGCGGGTCCAGGCATGCCGCGGCAGGAGCTTCATTACGGTATCACTCCGATGGGAGTCATTGTGTCACATCCTCCTTACCTTCTTGCTTAGTCATACTTGTAACTTTCTTGCCGCGTTACTCCGCACCTTTTTCCTTCTCGAGTCCCCCACGGTACGTCGACGTTTCGCGTTTTCGTGAAAGGTACACGATATTACGTCCCATAATATCGCATGCAAAATTTCGACGAATTACCGTTACGCGCGCGAAAAATTCAATTGTTCATTCCCTTTCTACATTTTCTCCCTTCGAGGGGGAAATCGAGCGCCAGAGTGCTCGCTCGGGATAAGATTCGCGGGAGAGGAAAGCGCGGCGGGCGGGTAAGTATATCGAGCGATATTACTTAAATCGCGGTACCTTCCCACACGCGGATGCGTGCAACGTAACTCAGCCGAGGTACGAACGAAAGAACGGACGGACGGACGGACGAACGGACGGATTCAGTCAGTGAGCGAAGCCAAGGCGAACCCGAGCCGCCCCTGTAATCACAATTGAAGGCTATTTTCTCACCGCTCTGATGATGCGCTCTGATGATGCCTACCTCGCATATAACCTCATAGGATCATCTCCATGGCGAAACATAGAGCCGGGTTTAGTCTTTGCCGCGGCGCGGTGGTCGTAGTGGTCGTGAGCAGAAAATAAGTATAGAAGATGATGGACGCTCGTAGTAATTCCCTCTAATAATTGAAATGTACCCGCGCCGGGCCGCTTGGCCGGGCCAGTTTGCGGTGCATGCGTACGCCGCGCCGTATATACCCGGGGTTGATGCATAATTGCGTATCGCCATCAAGTCGAAAACTAATCTCGATTTCGTTTCGGACGGGACGACGATTCCCTCCTTGGCGAGTGACGATCAGCCGCAGATTGGCGCGTTGGACAACTCGTTTACGCGCGCGACCGCATAAGATCGGCTTGTTAATCGCGCGCTTTCAACGAGGTCAAAACGACACACGATGCGGAGGAACGAGGTGACGTAGGACAATATAGGCGATAGGCGGAACGATAGCGTAAGAGTCCGAGCCGATAGGGGTGACGTGTAGAGCGGGTGGGTCGGTCCCGCCAATATGCCGTCGTCCATACATCACGTCGGAGCGACCCGACAAACTGGGGAAACCTGACCAGAAATATGATGTCATTTATATGGTAATACATCGGAATCCCGTCATTTAGATACTTCGATGATTAATGCCTCCGACAAGACAGAGCCAGCTGGTTCCCTACCCCCTCCTCTCCTTCCTCATATATCGCGCCTGCTATTTCCTCGACTTTTGTTTTCGCTCAAATTCGGACACGCCACCCCTCGAAGTCACTGCATGACGCTAGTGAATTTATGTCACTCGCCGTTGCGCCGCGATTCGCCGAGATGTGCATTACAAGTATGAGACGACAGTTTCCTCGAGAGATATCGAAAAGAAAATCTCTTTCTCTATTTTCCTCTCGTAGGAATCTCCATATGCGATTCCTCTTAACTCATGAAACTCACGCGTACCTGTCAATCAACCTGTCAAAATCGACGATGTTGTACGGAGCTCAGGATATTCATTTAGTCGAGGATTCATTTAGTCCGAGAAGACTAAATAGCAGAATCGACGAAAGTGACGAAATGGGAGGACTCGGTGATCAATCACGCCGCGGGAGCTCGCGTGCCTCGCGTCGCGGACGCTACATCCCCGCCCGCTTGTACCGTTCAAAGGCACGAATCGACTCTTAAGCCCCGACAACACCCTCCTTACGGATCGAACGAGCCCTTACGTCCCGCACTTCCCCCCTTCCCCGCTTCGTTTGCCATCCCGTGGACTGACATCCCGGATACCGGTAACTCATTGGTATTCCCGAGAGGTGTCTCGCCCCCTGCGAAAACCTTGCAAAAAGTGTGAACTTAATAAGGAAAGCCTCCGTGAATCTGAACCATTTTTCTAATAAATAAGGGTCTTACGTGGAACGATTCGCATCGTCGTGCGCGATATTAACGGATGGAAACATGCGAAATATTTACGACTTGGCTGCAACAGATGTAACATTTCCTAACAGCAATAATATCCTGTGTATCTATAAAATATACTAAGGATGATGTACTTAATATATACTGAGAACATCTTTATAATATCTTATGCTTCACGATATCCTCTGAACATTCTCAGAACATACATTTGCTGTTAGGGATTGGAAATATTCTCGAGACGATACTTGAGAGCGTAAAATTTAAAAAACGACAAAATAATCAAGAACATATCTTGTAGAGGTATATTCTCCGCTTTCCGAAAAATTCGCGTCGGAGCGAAGCAGCTCTCCCTTCCCGTGATCTTGCTCTCGATATCCGTGACTCGTCGCCGATATCGGAAACGTTGCGTCGCTTCGCGCCGCGGCACAGAAAGATGACAAGCGCTGAACTTAGTGGGTAATTGTGCGGTCAGGACCCTTCTTGCGGCGTAATGAAGGAGTCGTCAACGAGGCCTATCTACACTCAATTAGCGTGATTACACGTTCCCCCCTTTCATCGCCCGGAATACCCCGCTGCGACACCGCCGTGCTCGGAAGGCTGGGGTGTAATTGCGTGACACGCAGTACCGAAGCACGAACCACGTTTCCGAGATTGAGCGTTGTAAAAGCGCCTCCATTACGATCACTTCACGCC